>NC_056749.1:109594885-109734885 GCF_019279795.1 Protopterus annectens
TGTGTGCACGTAACATATTAAGGTAATTAAAATATATATATATATATATATATATATATATATATATATATATATATATATACATACACATATTTCCATACACATACATATATGTATATAGGAGCAGTTCTTTAAGTGAAACTTCCAAATATTGACATCTGTTTTTTCGACACACTTTGATCAACAAATTCCATGGTCTACACATTTGAAAGATCGTCAGTCCCCAGGACTGAGTAATATGTCCCTTCCCTGGATATTGTGCAACCTCGAAGTTAGTATGTATAATTACCAAGTAGTATGAAGGCACAGCCCCCACATACTGGGTGCAGGGGGACTTTCCACTTGAAAACAACTGAAATTTTCTTTTTGTATTGTCCAAGGTTTTGCCTCAGAGCAAGTGCTTTAAGGTGTTGATAATTTTTTCTGACCTTTTGCAGTTGATGTTTTTAGCTACTGCGTTTAATGTGTGTGTGTGTGTGTGTGTGTGTGTGTGTGTGTGTGTGTGTGTGTGTGTGTGTGTGTGTGTGTGTGTGTGTGTGTGTGTGTGTGTGTGTGTGTGTGCGCGCGCATGTGTGCATGTGCTCATGCATGCATGTGTGTCTGTGTGTCTGTGCATGTATGTATACAAATGGCCTGAATGGGACCAGACAACATTCCAGGCTGCTTTTTTAGCAATCTAAAACAAGGCCTAGCAGAACTCATGGTGATGTCTTTAACCATAGCCTGACAACTAGCTATGTTCCAGCAGAGTTGAGAATAGCAACAGTAATACCCTTGCACAAAGGGAGGCCCATCAACCGACCCTGGGAACTATGGACCAATAAGCCATATGTCACTAGATGGGTAGCAAACTAACTCAAAGATAGAACTCACATTGTTAAAGTCAGGGAGTCCACCTCTACCAGTAGACCAGTCACCAGTGGTGTACCACAGGGATCTGTACAGGGCCCATTACTGTTTAGAATCTATTTTTCAGAAGTTCAGGCCAAAGTAGATGGCCTGTGGCTTATCAAGTTTGCTGATGATTGCAAATTGGGTGCAATCACTGAGTCCCCCAATGATGTTAACATATTACAGAAGGGGCTAACACAGACAAATGATTGGTGTGAAAGCTGCAGACTAAAACTAAATGCAAAAAATGGCATTATTATCCCCTTTGGCAAAGAGGAATACCCTGCTAATTACAGTAGGGACAGCACCCTCTAAGCTCAAATCCAGTGGTACATAACTTGGGAACTCAGGCTGACAGAAATCTAAACTTTGATCACCATGTCTCCACAGTGGTAATAAAAGCCATTTATATTGCACATCTCATAAGTAAGAGCATCTCATCCAGGTCTAAGGATAATGGCACTGTGCTCAACCCTTGTTAGACCACTGATTGAGTACAGTGCCCCCTTTTGCAGGTATCTCACCAGCCACCTACAGCAGCTTGAGAGACCACAGAGGTTTTACACAAGGAAAATCCAGGGCCTCCAAACCATGTCTTATGTGGATACACTGAAAGCCCTGTCACTGTACTGTGTATCTTACAGGCTGATGAGAGGCAACTTGCACCTGGCCTACATGGCAGTCTCTGACCTGCACTAATGGAAATGCTGCATGTCTGCAAGTCAAATGGGACAAGAGTCACTCACTCCAGGGATCTTAACCTAGCCTGTGACATCAACAGAACATGCTGGTGAGACAGATATGTCTCTCAGAGATCGCCGCTCCTTTAGAATAGACTCCCAGTTCACATTAAGCAGAACTCCTCACTGACTATGGTCAAGCTTAACCTGGACAATTGGATGGGAGACTGTAAATTCACCCCTGGGTGGCACCCATGTCCCTTATGAACAGAGGTACTTGGTGCTAACCTTAGACTCACTCTGCAAATAACACTCATCTATCTAAGGTCATTTGGGTTAACTTGGGTATAATATGGCTAAGACTGTAAGGGTAACTCAGGAGGAAGGGCTCTTGGGACATTATCCTAGTAATCTCCTAGTAACTTCCTATGAACCTATGAAGCTATGAAGCTTTGACCCAGATTCTACAGATATATAAAAAATCCACCAATGAAAGAAGACAGTGGTCTCCCAAAACAATTGGAGGCACAGAAGAAACTCACAAGACCATAATAACACTCAACAATTTAGTCAGGTAATATAAGAACAGTTGGATAATGGCAACCTATATAGGCATTCAGCTCATAGAATGCTTGCAGACTTTGTCTGGTGATCAAACATCTTCCCAGATGTAAAACTGGAGGTAAAACATGATCCATTCTTAGCAGTATATGAGCTGACACCATATCTTCAACAATCAGGAGCACTCCCAGAGTCTTCATCATCACATAGCACAGCTCCAAGCAAACACAGTAATTAAATCATTGGTTGCCATAAATAAATCCAGAATACAACTAACCATAAGACTCCAAGAAGCTCCTGTATTTCTACAGTCCAAAAACAGCACCAAAAGGCAGTTAAATCCAGTGCTTGCAAATGCTAATTTGGGTTTACAAGCTGACGAATTGGTCTATCTATGCAGGTGGTGATGCATACTGAATTCAAATGGAAGCCAGGTAGTCACCCAGATGCTCTAGACATCAAATTCATAAAACCAAAACCATGGGTTTGTTCACTTATCTTGCTCTATATTTACAGAAAGCTTTACTATATTTACAGAAAGCTCAGCTCCACATGAAGTAAGATCTAACAAACTTCAATAACATTTAACACTGCATTTAGTGTAACTAATACAGAAAGAAATCATCACTAACTCACATTTCTGGCCAAAACTTTAACAGTAATAGGAAGTCTTACAATATTTAAGACAAAAATCCTTCACATAACTAAGTAAAATAAAATACAGTCAATACAACTGTTTGATGAGACCTGCAGCATACCTCTCAACCTCAGTGCATGAAATCTGGACAAAGCCCAACAAAATCGAGGGACAAATGCCCAAAAATAGGGACATATTTTAAACACTGCTCTTATAAACTTAGAAATACTGCTCTTATAAACTTAGAAAGTTGCTAGAGTAACAGGGTTTCTTTAAACATAGATTTTCTGAAGGATTTGAAGTCTGAAACTCAAATGTATGTGATTATTTAGTAACTTCAATCATCAGATCATCCGAGTGATTTCCCAGAAAACCACAAATTTTATGAGGAACTCACCAAATACATGAACCAAAAATCTGGACATTCTTTGCAAATCTGGACAGTTGAGAGGTATGATCTGCAGCCAGACCACTGCTTCTATCTTGAGTATATGTCACAGAGGAAAAATAAATTTTGTGGTCTAGACTGAATGTAAAAAATAAAATAAAGTGTCTTATCAACTTAAGACCTGCAAAATAACCAATCAGTAAATGCAGAAGACATTCAAACTAGAGCAATTGAAGAAAACAAAGTATCTGAGTGTTTGAAAATGAAAAAAAAAATTACTACTTCTGTCATTTTGAATGACTAGATTCCCATTTTGTTTCTTTTGACACCATGTTAGACCTTCCAAACCCATCTAACTTCTAATAAATTTATTAATATGTCAGACACCATAGTACATGCAATGCCTTCGAAATGATGAGACATTGAATAGGAGTGCTGTTAGCTCTTTGGTTTGATAACAGTGTCCAGAAGCATTTAGTCATATGACTCATATCCCCACAGAGAATTACTCTTAAAGGTATACTGCAAAACCTTTTATTGCTTATGATTTTATTTAATTATATTTTGCTGACTAGATTTATCTCACTGGATGTAGCACATTTTTAGGAGGGACCTGGGAAGAAAAACTCATAGGTAATTTCAACTCAAGAGTAATCAGTGTAACAAGATTAGTAACAACAATTTCTGTATACACTGGTAAATTATTACTGCAAAATAAGCATAACTAAATAGTAATTTCTATGTACAGGAATAAAGAAAACAAATTAAACATACAAAGAAAACAAACTAGGACATTAACCAATATGGCAGAATGAATTTACAACTAGGTCACCCAATAATACTTTATGAAAATAAATTTGAACACTGAGGTTAATATGTATGATAGTTAGAAAACTAGGTACATAGATTATGGCAGATAACCATGGTAAAAGATGTAAACACAATAGAGGGAATTCAACAAAGCTTACATGAATTAATTTGCCATTTAGGCATAGTGGCATGGAGCTAACATGGAAGTAAGCAGCCGTGCGAATCAGTAAACAGAGCTGAGGGGCTTGCACGGATATGCCAACACGGAAGTGTCCTTGGCATGGAAATCACCTCATAAGCAGTTGAACTGCATGCAAATGAGAGTGCAAAACGATCCAGCAAGTAGATAGGCAATCCTGTCGATCCTGTGCTGGTGTCCGAAGTGTACACAGAAAAATTACATATACATGAAATTAAAAAGTGAACAGGGGCTGTAAAAGCCTACTTAGAAGATCAGAAATAGCAAAGCAGACAGATATATGTGCAAATGTATGCCCTGTGTGCCCAAAAAGTAATGGAAAATAATTTAAAATATTTTTTTATTACCCATATTATGTTTGTGTGGCACACAGCAGTGTGCAAACATTCTGTTATGCAAAAAAAATATTTAAAAGTGTAAAAACAAAAAAGTAAAATATGTGACAATAATGCATTATAGGGCCTTGCATGGAGCATGCACAATGGTAGATGTCTGTGGTTGCTATGGAGGCAGGTCCTGGAATAGTGTAGTTTCCCGGTTGTGTGCACAGATTAGTATGCAAATGAGCTGGGGTTACTGAATAGCAAAAATGGGTATCCGTGCCTGCAGATCACATCCATATTAGCCCCAGAACCATGTTGGTGTCCACAGAAGAGATAGCTGATATCAAAAGGGGGTGTGTCTCTTTTTCTTTAAGCACATTGGAGCTCAGCAGCACCTGTTTGCATGCTGCACTGCTGAGCTGAGAAGGGGGGGGGTGTCCAGTGTTGCTAAGTTTTGTTTTGCTTTGGGGCATATGTTTAAGTTGGTTTGAGCATGTTTGCATGGGTGCACTGCTGTGCTGAGCATGCCCATTTCATGGGGGTGTGTCTATTGACTGCTGAGCATTGTGTATACCTGCAGCGTGGGTTTGCATGCCACAACACAGTGCTTAGCAAGGAAGGCTGTCAAAAAAAAGAAAAAAAAAAAAGAAGAAATTGGCTGAGAAAGCCAATCAGATATAAATTACTGATGACCCCTGTTCCACCTAAAATGGGCTATTCCAACCCCTCAATGATGTAGTTGGCAATTGGAATACATCATAGTTAGCCAATTACATAGGCACTATAAAGTATGCATACAACCTACAGTCTCATTCCCTCCCCCCATACTCTGCACTATTGGAGTACAGACTTGGGAATTTTAACTGAGAGAATGCTAGGGGATGCTGCAGCTCTGCTATATATGTATGTGCTAGAGGCTGAGGTCAGCACTGATGCTGATGCTGACAATAGTCCTAGACTGAGAAGGAGAAGAGTGTTCAGGCCCAGGGTAACCTTCCAGGAGCTACATGAGCTGGAGATTGTAGAGAGCTACAGGGTGGACAGGAACATACTACAAGAACTCACCAAGCTCTGCCGCCCTCAACTCAGACCCAGAGCCAATGGAGGGGAACCCATCTCAGTGGAAACAAAGTTTTATGTAGCCCTTAGGATACTAGCTACAGGTACTTTTCAAAGACCAACTGGGCACATGATGGGGTCTCACAGCCATCAGCATCCAGAGTAATCCACCAGTTCCTGGATGCCATACTAGCACATGCTAGTGAGCACATTTATTTACCCTGCATCCCTGAGGAGAGGGCCAGCAGTATGCATCTCTTCTACCATGTAGCACACTACCCTGAAGTACTGGGTGCCATAGACTGTACTCATGTCCATATCAACGCACCACCCGGTGAGGAGGGTAGAGTCTATGTCAACCACAAAGGGTATCACTCCATCAACTGCCAAGATGTGCGCAATGCCCAGGGCATTATCATGAATGTGTGTGCTGGCAGCCCTGGCAGTTATCAGGACTCCCATATCTGGCACACATCACAGCTGTACCAAATGTTTGCCAGGGGGGACATCCATACGGCCATTTACTGGGGGATGCTGGCTACACACTGGAACCGTGGATGATGACACCCATCAGAAATGCACACGCACCTACTGAAGAATGCCATAATGAGGCACATGCACAAACTAGGAACACCATAGAGCATGCGTTTGGGCTGCTCAAGTCACGATTCTGGTGCCTCGATATACCTGGTTGAGCCAAGCAGTATTCTCCAGCCACATGTGCACAGATGTACACAGTATGTGCCATGCTACACAATATGTTCCTGTGGAAACAGCAGCAGCAGGATCATCACAGGGAAGGGACACACAGCCACCCACCAGTGCCTAGGTCCCCACACCAACAGGGGACTTGGAGGAGACATCCCCTGAGCCTGTCCCTCTAGGCAGACATAGGCATGCCCAGTATGCCCTGGCATTAGCCAACAGGCAATGCATAGCACATCACATGCATTAACATCCTAGGATCCTAGGGAGTGACACCTTACTCCGACTCTCATGCATAGCAAAAAGGATGCCAGCTAGACCACACAACCTGTACCTAACCATGTATTGGCTGTGTACTGTGTGCATAACACAGAGTCAACCCTGAAACACAGGTCTCTCAACTGCTGCATTTATGATAAGTCACTCTGCTATACAACACATGTATTGGGTATTAGAGTATGGTAGCATAGGTAAGGATCTGCTGTATGTATTCAAGGAAATAGAGTGGGCTACTGGACTTCTTGCAGAGAACTAACAACTACTTGGGACAACAGGTACTCTGTCCAATACTGAGTGCCCCATAATATCCATTAAGCCACATGGCTGCAAATCCCACTGCATTATGCAAGGGAAATGCCAAACAGTGGGGTCATAGGAAAGATGCATGACTGTCAATGCTAGAGTCCCCTAACCCCAACACATCTGTGTTCCCATACAACTGCAGTAACAGTATGTTTGCAAGGATATAGCAGCAGACCTCACAATTCCAGGGCTGTCACAAAGAACCTGGTCACATGTTCTATTTTATACAAAATGCAGGGGTCACAGTGTATATTTGTATGCTGTTGACATTGTGAGGAATTAAACTTCACTTTCTGGTGGCTGCTGTGGCTCACTAGGCTAAGGACATTCGCATGGTTGATAGTTCGAAACTGTCCGCACATACATCTTTTGCATGTGAGTAACACATATGGTAGGAGTACCACAGACTGTCAAAATGCTGCAATCTGTTACTGCTAGAAAGCTGGACAAAGCCAGAGAAAATGGGGACAGAGGGCCAAACCTACAGACATTATACATGCTCTGAGTAACCTAGAAGGTGGCTAGTATAACAGCAGGTTGCAACAGGTCAGATTAGCAGCAACAACAATTCAGTGGATTTAGTAGTATATTATTGGATAAACAGAACTGCAAGAGGAACAGAACAGGCATATGGGGCAGAATGCTAGACATTCTGCCAAAACATGTATACTTAGAGGTGTGAAGACTGCCACCCTGTGTGTGATGTTACATCATGTACCCCAGTCACATCATACCTCTCAACCACTTAGAGTAGGAAATCTGGAAAAGCCATGAACAATAGGTGGACAAAGGCCTAAATATAAGGAGAAGGATTAACTATTGGCCAGGCAATTGTGGAAAATTCAGAGAATAACAGGTCATGCATCAGCATGAACATCCTGATGTGTATGAAGTCAGTTACTCAAATGTCTGACATCATTTCCTTATGTTCAATCTATAATGACTTGCCACTAATGTACCTGAAAATCACAATGCTATGTAAAATGTACAAAAGATAGGATGCAAAACTCTGTACATTTTATTACAATCTGTACAGTTGATAGGTATGTGTCATATATTACATTCAGCAAACAGCCGGGGAATGTCTTGGACAAAATATCAGGGAGGTGCTGGCCTGCTGAATCAGGTACAGCAGCCAACTGGCTGTAACACACAACATCCTGGACTGGAGTACAGGTAGGTCTGGCCTGGAGTCACCTTGTAAGTACTGCCAGTCATACTGGGCATGTTCCTACATATTTCTAACTTGAGCCAATGTCTGATGCCTCATCTGCCTGTATAACTGCTGTGCCCTGATGCCTGCGCACTGGCCCAGCAATTAAGAAGCCTCAATCCTCAACACTAACACCAGTGAGGGACATCCACATTGGGAAGGATAGCAAATACACACACAGTAAAGTACACACAGAGATCACAGTCAGTCTGGGGCCGGTTTTATCCCCAATAGGACTCCCCACTGGCACAGCTATAGGGTCGAGATCTCAGCCTAGTGCTCAAGCTAAAACCTCCATTACCATCTCTGTCCAACCAGTGTTTCTTGTCCCTGCCCAAGTAGCTGACACACACACTCACACACACACACACACACACACACACACACACACACACACACACACACACACACACACACTCTTTGAGATATGAGCTATATACAAACACACAGACACTCCTGGGGAAGGCTGGCACAGGTTCTCCAGCTATGCCCCTTCTGCCCAGACTATATGGTAGTACCACTTGCCACCAACCACTAATATCAGCTACTAATAAGGCCCTTATCAAAAGGTGTCCAATTATTACTGTGCAATATTATTATCCAAATGGTAAGTGTGGCGAACAGCAAGGCTTATTTGGAGTGGCTTGGACAGTATCACTATATACATGCAATGTACTCTAGAGTCTAGAGCTTAAATTATCTCTACATAAAACAGCCACAGTTGAAAGGTTTAAAAATATTTAATAATAAATAATAAGAACACAAGACAATACTTCTTACTACACAGTGCTAAAGAGTTCAGAGATCACAGAAAAATGCTTAAAATTATACAGTAGAAAAGTTCTGACATCAATATAGAAAACAGCTAGACTAGACTTACTATTTCCTTGCTATATCTAAGAGCAAACACAGTTCTAAAATAAACTTACATATAGAGCAAGGCAGTGCTGGTGATGTTGTCAGTTCTGAAAACAAATGCAAAATGCTCTGATTTTCTCTCTCTCTCTCTCTCTCTCTCTCTCTCTCTCTCTCTCTGTCCTTAAATTGATAACACAGTACCACTGACTCATTTCAGATTACATCATTATTCTCTGTTTCCCAGGCTAACAGAAACTCAGAGTGTAACAGCCCTTTTGATCTTGTAGCTGGTAAGGAAGCCAGAGCAACAAAATATATTATACATGTACATTCGAACCATTAACTCTGGTCTCAAAACAATAGGAAGAATTCCTTCATTCAAACATCTCAGCTCCGAATTTTGAGATTTTATTTATTTATTTATTTGTTTATTTATTTATTTATTTTACATTTGTTAACTGGGATGGTCCGACTGGATGCATGTCCTTTTTCAGCGGAGGCCCGGGGAGAAAAGCTCCAACAGAGTTACATTGATAATTAGGTACAGTAAATGAGCTGAAAGAACTTAACAAAAACATAGGCTATTTACATACAAGTACAAGACTGCCATTACTATTTCTGAGATTACTACAAATGTAACATTAATAACATATTAGCAAGGACGGTAGGCAGTATAATGACATAGAGTTAGACAGGATACATATTTCTTTATCATAGTATATAAAGTACTTATCATCTTAGCTAGTTGTTTATGTTTTAGTTAATGGCACAGAGCTAGTCTGGGTTTGAGCAAGGACATAGCCAGTGTGACTTGAAGTGGAGTTTTAGACTATTTTGAATTGACCTAGACAAGTTCCAAGCATGATGTTATTTGGGAGAGAGTTCCATATTTTACCAGTGGTGTTGGCAAATAGCGCGACCACCTAGGTTGAGATATTTAGTTGTTTGGACAAGGGGTCTGTTTGCTGAGCGAAGGCAGCTTAGATTGGAGTAGGGAGTCATTAAGTTTTTTAGTGCTGGGGTATTCTCAGGTTGTTTAAGGATTTTGAAGGCCTCTATGAGTTGGGACTGGTGAAATTCTATCCATCCAAGCTTTTTCAGGTTAGTACAGTGGTGTGTTCTGTAGGGTAGGCCTGTAACGAACCTGGCAATGTGATTATAGCAGGATGAGAGCTTGGCCAGATCAGATTTGTTAAGGTGAGTGAGGACAGGAGAGGCATATAGTAGGGTAGAGAGAAGGTGTGCCTGTGGCTGCCCTGGCATTGGGGTAAGGAAGGCTTTAATTCTATATAGGGTCCCAAGTTTCTTGTTGACTGACTTAATGGCTTGGTTGATATGTATATCAAATCTGAGTTTATTGTCAATGTTTACTCCTAATAGCTTTGTATAGGTGTCTGGGGAGATGATGGTCCCATTATTGGATTTCATAGTGAAGTTTGGAGATCTATTGGTTGGGTAGAAGAGAAGTAACTTGGTTTTGTTTGGATTTAAGATAAGGAGATGGTTGGCAAGCCAGTTTTCGACTTTGGTGAAGCTATGTTAGGTGGTAGTTAGTAGATTTGCAAGAGAGGCATTAGAACATATTATAGTCGAGTCATCTGCATATTGAATGCAGGTGGCTTCAGGGATGACTGTTTGGATATGAAGACTGAAAAGAGGAGAGGTCCTAATATGGAACCTTGAGGAACTCCTATGGTATTTGGTAGTAGGCAGGAGAGCTTGTTTTGCCACATTACTGCTTGTTGTCTCCCAGTCAAGGGCTGGAGTATCTAGATACAGGGTTTTAAAGTATATAGAAGTAACTGATGGTTTACCATATGAAGGCTTTAAAGGTCCAGGAAGAGAGCGGAGGATATTTTTTATTATTCGGTTAAGATTAATGTTTTCAGTTAAAGAGGAGGGCAGTGGTTGTACTATGATGGGGTCTGAATCCATGTTGAGAGTCTGTGAGTAGTTTATTTTGTGTTAGATAGAGCATTAGTTGGTTGTGCATGCACTTTTCCATAATTTTGGCAAGTGGTGATAGTATGGCTATAGGTCTATAGTTGGATAGTTCTGTGGATGAACCTCCTTTGTGGAGTGGAATAACATAGTATATTTTCCAAATTGAGGGGATTGAGGCCTCGGTTATGGTTCTGTTAATTAGGATTGAGATAGGGTAGGCTACATCTGCAGCAATTTGCAGGTATTCAGCCGCAGAAGATCGGCTGAAAGGGTGGTTGGCTTCAGTTTTTCAAAGGGATCTGATAAAGGATGTGGACACTGGCTGGAAGTTAAAGCGTTTATAGAAGTGTGGGGAGGAGAAAGTTGGTTAGCTAATGACTGGATGGTTTCTGTGAAGAAAGTATTGAATGAATTGGCTATATCTTCTTGGCTCTTGTCAGATAATGTTCCTGGGGTCGGAGTAGTGGATTTGCCTGGTTGGAGAAGTTTATTTATGCCTTATTCTGATGTTTATGTTGCAGATTGTAGAAGTAATTTTTCTTATCTAGTATGATGGCTTTTTAGTCTCATTTCTAAGTTGTTGGAATTTGTAGTCTGGTAGTGCCATTTATCCCACGCTTTGTCTCTAGTTGTTATTTTGGTTTTGGTGTCTGTTGTTAGCCAGGGTGCTAGTTGAGTTTTAATTCTTATTTAGGGCATGTGGAGTCAAGTATAGTAAGGAATGAATTGTTAAATGATGACACTTGCCTCATCAAGAGGAAGGAACTTTAGTTTTGTCCAGTTACATTATTTGAGTTAGTTGAAATTTAGTTGGGTCAAAGTGTTTCTTGGATCTGATAGACCTATAAATAGGTAAGCTTGTACAATTAATTTTGTCTTTCATGATGTATGTGAGCAGGTGATCACTAAGATCATTAGGGAGAGTTCCAGACATATAGTTCTGGGGATGACTGTTGGTGAGTATCCAGTCTAGTATACTCTCTTTTTGGTTATTGTTACCTGTACGTGTGGTAGATGATATTATCTGAGAGAATCCATGTAGGTTAACAGGGATGGGGTTGGACTGTGCTGTGCATTGGTTCCAGTCAATATTAACATCGCCCAGGACAATGGTTTATTGAGGGTAGTTGTTGGCTATCCAATGTAGAATGACCTCTAGTGTTTCTACATTGTTCCCAGGGGGACTTCCCAGGAGATCAAACAATTATGCAATGTTTGACTTATCAGCTTTCTTCCAGCAGAGTGCAATGTGGTTACATTTTTGAAGTTCAACATTTACCATCATTTTCTTACATTTAAGAGAACAAGCATGTGGCTTACATTAATATTTACAAATAACAGAAGTATCTACAAAATCCTATCTAGCTAGGCTGGCAGCCTTCACATATCTTCCCCCTGGAGAACTTAAGCTAGTTTTTCAAGTGACCCTTGAGAAACATTGCTTGAGTGGGTTGTCTGTCTGAGTATACCTTACCCCATTTCCTGTCTTGAGAGCCCATCTGCATTGGCATTGCTACTCCCACTGAGGTGCTGCACTGACATATCATATGCTTGCAACCCTAGGCTCCATCTTAGCAACTTGGTATTTTGCTGGTTGGCTCTGTTTAACCATGTTAGGGGATTGTGATCTGTAACTACAGTGCATTTTCTTCCACACAGATAAGGCTGAAGTTGCTGCAGTGCCCACACTATGGCTAGACATTCCTTTTCTACAGCTGGATAGCATTCTTCCCTGGGTTGGAGTCTACAACTGAGATAAACCACTGGGTGGTCTTCTCCCTCTGAAGAAATCTGGCAAAGTACAGCCCCCACCCCATGGTTCAAAGCATCCACATGCACATCAAATTATTTGCTGTAATCTGGATTAGCTAACACAGGGGGTCCTCCCAAAGCTTCTTTAAGCTTCTGGAATGCCTGCTCACATGCTGTGGTCCACACTACTGTATGTGGCCTGTTCTTCCTTGTCAGGTCTGTGAGGGGACCAGCAGGCCCCACCAGGTTGTCCAGTCTGCCCTCAAACTGGTGCAGGTGATGTTTGTAGCTCTTATGAACAATCCTGTGCACCATGGCCAGTAGTTGAACCTGGGTGACAACCCCCCTCCACCTCCGCTATCAGGAGGGGAATGGACCACGTCCCCTGAGGCAGTTCCACCTGAAGGTGGTGGAGGTACAGTGGAGGGGGCACCATCAGATTGGGCCCCAGATGTGTTGGGACCCAGTGCCATGGCTGGCTGAAGTAGGGTAGGCAGATCAGCAGGAACCAGCCTACCCTGATGTGCTGTGGTTATGGAGGTAAACCAATACATATAGGTGAGTTATGTTAGTAATAACAGCTTGCCAGAACACTGGAAATAACCTCATTACATTTCAATGCATATTATGTGAAACAACAATAAATAACAGAACAGTCAGTATATTAACAGCATACCAGCAACAGTTATGGCATAAGGCCAACAGAATAGGTAATTCAACAACATATGTTAGTATGCAACCATTTTAATACATAACAATAATAAAACACATGCCCCAAAATAAAGTTTATGGAATAACATATGTTAATAGTAAACCATAACCAATATATAACAATAATAAATATATGAAGATAAGGGGTGGGGAGAGAGAGAAATACAGTCCATTAACACCATCATGGGCTATATAGTTGACAACGGTAATGCTATCTACTCTACAGGTCTGTCCTTTCTTTATATGTAAATGTGCCCCATAGCTGCTGTAGCACATACATTCCTCTCAAGCTATCCGCATGGGACACTATGGGCCAAGCAGTAACACCTGCAGGTACACAACTACAAAGAACACTTGCACATCAGGTGGACCTATATAACTAACATGGTGTACTGTGGGATGGTGTACTGTTACTTTGCTATTGACATATAATCATGTCAATGATACATCTGTGAAAGAGGGATTACACAACAGTAATTGCATTTCATGACAGCATGACACTTGAGAGACATGCATGTGTACAGTACAGAGAGTACACAACTATAATGCCTTACTTGGCAGGCATGGGGATAGAACCCAATAGCAGTGACTGCAGGGGACATGTGCGTCACATTTCTTAATTGACTGCAGCAACCTTTAGAAGACACTCCAGACATACAGCCATACCAAGATTAAACATTTTATTTCCTTTATTTTATATTTTATTATTGAACATATTGCCTTTATTTTATGCATTAATAGCACATTCACGGTAATGATTTTTAACATTCTCTGATATCTGAACAAACAATTATTTACACATAATATGAGCCATCTCACCCACTTATTTGTAGTTCCTGTAGAGAGAATGATATCTGTAAGGAATACATGACTGATACTGTAATATTTCTAGGAGGCATGGGAATAGAACCCAACAGCAGTGACTGCAGAGGACATGTGTGTCACATGTATTAATTGACTGCAGCAATCTTTACAAGACACTCCAGGCATACAGCCATACCAAGATTGCACATTTTATTTCTTTTATTTTGTTATATTTTATTATTGCAGATATTTCCTTTATTTTATGCATTAATAGCACATTAATGATAATGATTTTAACAGTCTGAGACATCTGAACAAACAATTATGTACACATAATATGGGCTACCTTACCCATTTACCAGTAGTCTCTGTGGAGAGAATATCTTAATCATAACATATCTGACTCAGTAATATTTTTTTAGTACATAGCACTGGATTCAAACCCTGGTCTGTGTGTGGCAAAATATACTTCATACACAGCATTTAACAAACTGAGCTACTGCGTTACTTCTGACATCTGACTGACTGTTATTTACCTAGAGCTCACCTGGAAACAAAATATAACCTGGTACAGCGCAGTGACTGTTGAACACACATGCATGAAATGCAATCATGACAGAGATACTAGGTAATCTATACATTACTAAATAAAATGCAGGTGTACACAATATATTGTTATTGGGTTGAAATATCACCTGTAATTCCACAAGTATTGCACAACAGTTAATTACAGATACCTTCATGCATTTACTGGAATAGTTTCAAGTTATGCAGCTGTAATTCCAGTTATTGCACTACAAATGTTTTGCAGATAAATGGTTAATGCTCTACTATTTCTGTCTTATTTGTCTATAGATAGCATAATATAGCTGTATTCACCACACTCATGGCACAACCTGGCCAGGTGCCCTGCATGTGCCTCAACATTGTGAGCTCTCACCTCTGCAACTGTTGGGAGAGAAGCACACCATTATGCATACCAGTTCAGCAGACATTCAAGATTAAATATTGGTGAAATACAGGTAAACATACTTACACACATGTGGAACATTGACTGCCCAGAATTCTTGGACCTAGGAATTCAATAGAGCCACCTTCCATCTTTTCAGGTTATCAGGGTGGTGACAACACTGCTCACCTGTGCAGGGGATACCAGTTTCACTGGTGAGGTCCCTTGCTAGCCAGTCTCTGGCCTCTGCTTTGTACTCCGAGCCCTGGTAACCTCCCTGCATGAGCCAGTCTTCATGGTTTTTCACAAGGAGTCTGACCACGACCCTGGACTCCTCAATGCCCCACTGCTGTGCTCAAAAGCACGAACCCACTCCAATGCCTGCCACTGTATCCTTCAGAGACAGAACTCCAATGGATTATGGTGTATTCCCACCTATTGGGCTTAATATAGCCCATTTTCCCTCCCTTACACACCATTGGGCAATTTTTAAAAATTCAGCATGTCACTTGGCACCACATAAACCAGTGCAGCTGAGCTGAGCAGTGCTTAAACTGGCAATGCTTAGCAATGTTTAGCAATGCACAAACTAGCTAAGCACAGCCGAGCACTGCCAAGCGGTGCCTAAACAGAGGTAGTTTAAGCAGTGCTTATCATGGCATTAACAAGGCTTAGCAGAGCTTAGCTGAGCACAACAGATCATGATTTAAAAATATTTGGCATAATTTATATTTCAAAAACAATTGCTTTATTTCCCTTCCATGTATTCAAACCCTGCACTTACTGCACAAAAGGCTGTAACTTGTTAGAAAAATATGTATTAATGTGTGTATTAGCAATATGCTTAAGTGCATTTAGAAGCTTGAAAAGAGTTAACACATTTATTCTATTTTATACTTCTTAAATCTGTACAAACTGCAGTTGCTCTCTGACCTTGTACTGTTAGCTAAAATCTTGCTTGTGCCTTGGAAATTTACTGAGAAGCAGGTGATTTCTGCTTGCGTTAGGAAAATAATGAATAGAACAATACTACTTGTATGAAACTTAGCAAGAAGTTCCACTGTGCCATGAGAAAATACACAGCTGTAGAAGTTACAGATAATTATTACAAAGCCTGCTTGAAAATATGAACTACAATCAGCATTTGCTTGCATCTGTATTAGAAAAGTACCTAGAAAAGTAGCACTGTACAATAGATGCTTGTAAACGGATTAATAGTCACCAAGACCAGGTTGTTTTTCTGAAATGTTTCTCACAAATCTAGTCATGTCAGCAGAAAATCTGAAGTAGCATCTGCTGTAGAACAATGCTAAAAGTTGTGTTTGATTACGTCAGCTTAGAAGGCCATGTTTTGTAAAACAGTATAAGAATGAGCATACTTCCTGTTAGTAGTTAGACAAATCCTTGTATTAGCATGTTTTTGTCTCCTTGCTGCAAGTAAATTAAAGTGCCTTAACTGAACCTTACGTGTATTGGTCTTTGAAGTTTTTTTCCTTTGACAGATTGTTCCTTCGGACCGGAAACCTTCACTTCGCCTCAGATCAGACAGGCCAGGTGGCTTGAAACCGTACGGGGAATAAACCACATTGGTTCTTCTTACTTGAAAAGTCCTCCGACTGAATTGCCATACAAAAGAGGCCAGCCACTTTCTGATCTGCGACTGAAGGACGGGTTTACTCAAACCAGGTGATCAATCACGAAGGCTCAGGTAAGGTGAATCTACCTTCTTTTTCTGTTTTAGATCAGGGACTAGATTTGTATTTGTTCTGTTAGAGACTTTGTTTATAAGTCAGGGACAGAAAGATTACTGTCTTGTCATAGATCAGGGAAACAGAGCAGGTAGGCAGTCATTCTGAAGAGACTATAAAAATATCCGTGGTACCACGTTAAAAATAAGGTGTTACGTAACGATTAAAAGGGTAGAACAAAATGGGTAATAATTGTAAAAAAAGGTCCCAAAATCCGCCGTTAACCGAAGACGTGAAATACATGCAGTCGCAGCATGCTGATAATATTAAATACTACTCAAAGTGGGTTAATAAATATGAATTTGATGGTAAACTAGAGAAATCCTCGCTTGTCAAACTTGTCAAACAGCTTAAAACTGATTCTAGAGGTCGGGTAAAAAAGCAACGTCAATTAGGAATTCCTCAGGCACACAGGTGGATTGAGGAAGTAAACCGAAGGGAACAAAAGAGTAATAATTCAAAAGCAATGTTTTTAGATAAGGAGGACAATAACTTAGTAATAGTGTCAGCCCCTCCACCTCCTTTACCAGAATATGAGGCAAGTGAACAAATTAGTCCTCCCCTGCAATATCCTGCTGTCATTGCAAGTGGAGACATTACAAAAGCAAAACCGTTTGTTAGAGATCCTGTCGAGACCAGGTCTCGAACACGGGCAGGAAACTCAAAAGGGGACATTGAGTTATATCAAATGGGTAGAAGTGCCTAATCCTCAGGCAGGGCAAGAAGGTCAGGACTCAGCTATTCTAGTGTATAGACCTTGGACATCCGGAAAGCCACTGAGGGAATTCCCCATCCAAAAGTTAATTTTAGAAAATTCTTAGAAGATTTGCAAGGAATGAGGCTGAGTTATAATTTAAACGGAGAAGAGGTAGAAAAAGTAGTCAGACAAATTGTGGGACCAGTTTGGCACATGATTAGTGGTGACTGGAATCCCCGTGATATTGCGCTCAGGCCCTTCCCACATAGCAGCGCAGAGTTAGACAACAGAGTGAAAGGTCTTACAGACCGAATCTCTGAGAAATGGAAGCCTTGGGCAGACTGGACTTGCATTAATCAATGCAGCCAACAGGAAGGTGAAACTGTTGACAGATATGCCAGACTGTTAGAATGTTTTAATAACCATTGTGGAATGCAGGTTCCTGAAGACCAGACACATGATTCCCCATATGAGCAGCAGTTAAAGAATGCATTTTTGAAAGGCAGTATTGCACCCATAAGCAGTTTTATTACAAAACACATGGTAGATCATCATACAAGCAGGTTACAGTCATTGCTTGAATATACTAGACATGCCGAAAGGCATTTTAATAGCAAAAAGAAAAATAAAGCCCAAGTATTTTCTGTAGAAGACGGAGCAGAAGTTTATGTAGTGCAGTCCAGGAAAAAGGGCAAGAGAAATGCCCAGGGAAACAAACAATCTGATCAACGATCAGAGGACTTTGAAGGGCGAAAGAAAAGGGGTGAATGTTTTAAATGTGGTAAGAAAGGACACTTGGCAAGGGATTGCAAGAAAAACAAGAAGGCAACCACGGAGGATAAGGAGGGTGAGGACTGACTATATGGTAGTCAGGAATCACTAGAAGGGGATAGCAGAGAAAGGACAAATGAGTATGTGATAGAGGGAGTAGAGAATGTGACAGAAGAAATAGAGAAAGTGCAAGAAGTCACGGATAGTGAAGAAAATGAAATATTGGATTTGGCTTTATTGAGCTTAGAGCTCTATTTAGCAGACACAAAACCAGAAGTTACACTCCTGTTAGAAGGGAGGGAAGTCACATTTTTGTGTGACTCAGGGGCCTCACGGACCCTGATACATCCCTCCAAGCTGCCACAGAACTCAGAGCCACCTGATTACATATTAGTGAAAGCAGCTAATGGACAGCTGTATCGGGAGCCCCTCTCCCATAATATTGTGATAACTGATCCTGTTTCAGGATTGACCCAGAAAAGCAAAATTGTTGTATCTGCAAAATGCCCAGTAAACCTCTTGGGCAGAGACCTTATGCAGTTATTTTGTATAGCAGTAGTTCCAACTATGCAGGGTACGGAAGCCCAGCGACAAATTGATACCTTTGCAGTGCAATTGGAGGGTGAAATATTTTATTGGTGCAGCCAGGACTTGGTTACGACTGGTCCAAGGTCGGTGACCAAAGAGATGATGAACATAGCCATCAGCAAGTTCCCCTCCCTTGACATTGATAGACAACATTTGTTGCACTGTACTGTGTATTATTCCTGATAAGGAATATGAGCAAGAATTTTTTAGAAACCATGCAAACAGATTGGTATTACGTAATCTGTACTGGGACACAGAACGGAACAGTGTAGTCAGCTGTTCGTTGCCCCAGGAGTTCTTTGCACTTTATAAATCTAATCGATTACCACATGTTAGCCTAACTAAGGACAAAAATGTGAAATGGGTAGACTTGGGAGAAAAAGTCACGAGATGGGAGAAACAGACAGAGTTAGAACTATCAGAACAGGGAATACAAATGCAGAAGTTGAATTGGATAACTCAGACCCACCCAGCTGTACACTTGCAGTCTAGCAAGGACAGCTGATTAGCACTCCTATTGAAGGAGGAAGAGAATGCCTTACAGAATATACCAAAAACTCCCTGGTCAATGGGAAAATCAGATGTAGGACTTATTCGTACAGCGGGACCAGTTACTATTACACCAAAGTCAGCATTTAGACCACAAAAGAGACAGTATCCCTTAAGAAAAGATGCAGAGGTAGGAATCAAACCTATTATAGCAGCTTTGCTTAAGGAAGGGGTGCTGGTGGAATCTCCTGATTCACCATGTAACACACCCTTATTTCCTGTTAAGAAAGCGAATGGGGAGTGGCGTATGGTCCAAGATTTAGAAGCTGTAAATGATGCAGTAATACCAAGGGCACCTATGGTGCCAGATCCACACACCCTGTTGAATGATTTAAAACCTCAACAGAAATATTTTTCTGTGGTAGATATCAGCAATGCGTTCTTTTTGATACCGATACACCCTGACAGCCAGCATTGGTTTGCATTCACATTTCAGGGGAAAAGGTATACATATACGCGACTACCATAGGGGTATTGTGAAAGTCCAACAATATTCTCACAAGAAATGGCAAGCAACTTGGCAGAATTTACTCCACCAAGAGGTAGTCAGATTTTGTTTTATGTTGATGATATCCTGCTGGCGGCCTCCACCCAGCAAAATTGTAAAGGGGACACCATAGCGCTATTACAATTTTTAGCCACTGTAGGACATAAAGTAAACAAAAATAAACTGCAGCTTTGGAAAAAACAAGTTAAATACCTAGAGTATGTAATATCCAAGGAAGTTAGGACATTAGATGAGGACAGAAAAATAGCGATTTTACAAGCACCAAAATCCACTACCAAGAAGGAAATGATGCCCTTCCTGGGTACGACTAATTTTTGTTGGAGCTGGATTCCAAACTATGCCTTGGAATCTGCACCGCTGACTAACCTGATTTATAAAAAGCCTATGGCAGCACAGGATTTATTGCAATGGACAGCAGAAGCAGAATCTGCTTTCTGCAAACTGAAACAGTTAATAGTGTCCTCATTAGTTTTGGGATTACCAAACTATCATAAACGTTTTTTTCCAAACTGTAGATTGTAAGCAAGGTTATATGACATCAGTGTTAACACAGCAGCATGGGGACAAGCAATGCCCTATTGCTTATTATTCATCACAACTGGACCCAGTGGCACAGTCTTTACCTCACTGTGCACAAGCAGTAGTTGCAGCTGCAATGGCAGTACAGGCTTCGGCCTCAGTAGTGTTGTTCCACCCTCTCACATTGAGAGTGCCTCATGCAGTCGCGATTATTTTACTGCAAGAGAAGGTAGCATATCTTTCCCCTGCTAGGCATCTTTCCTGTATGACTATATTGTTGAGCCAACCTCATATGACAATTGAATGATGTATGACTTTGAACCCTTCTACCTTGCTCCCAACCCCTGCAGATGGCACACCACACAGCTGCCTGCAGGTGATTGAGCAAAAGACACTACCTAGAAAAGATCTTATGGATGTTCCCTTGGATGATGCTGAGGTGACATATTACGTGGATGGCTCATGCAAAAGGGGTCCTGCAGGACAGAACCTAGTAGGATATGCAGTAGTTTCTGACACAGACATTATAGAAGCAAAATCTTTACCACACAGTTTATCTGCACAGGCAGCAGAATTGATTGCCTTGACATGGGCATGTACCTTAGCAAAGGGTAAATGTGTAAACATTTTTACTGACAGCCAGTATGCTTTTTCTACTGTACATGTTTTTGAGCAACAGTGGAAAAATCGAGGAATGATAACATCTACTGGCAAACCGATTAATCATGCACAGTTTATTTTAGTTCTTTTAGAATCTATTCAGTTACCTCAGAAAGTAGCTATTTGTAAATGCACAACTCATACCATACAACAGGACAGGATTTCAAAAGGTAATGCGAGAGCTGATACAGCTGCAAAGCAGGCAGCTTCAGAAGCGTTTCTTTTGAATGAGGAATTACAACCCTCTGAGATTTTAGACTTAGAAATGTTAAAAACAATGTAGACACTTACTACGAAAGTTGAAAAACAAAGATGGGTAAAACGAGGAGCAATTCTTGAAAAGGGGCTGTACATCTCTAAAGAAAGGAAACCGATATTGCCATCTAATTTGTTTAGATATGCGGCTTTGTTGAGCCATGGGCAGAGCCATGTCTCAACAGGGGGGATGGTACAGCTGGTGAACCGAGTGTTCACGACATATGGCTTCTCAAATTACTCTAAAAAATTCTGTGCGGTATGCCACGTCTGTAATAAACATCATGCACAAGGGGCGTTAAAGCCCAAGCAAGGGAGTTTCCCTACACCACCGTATCCATTTCATACTATTTGTATGTATTTCATAGAGTTGAACAAATGTGAAAATAAGAAGTATTGTCTTGTCATTGTAGATATGTTTTCCAGATGGGTGGAAGCCTTTCCGACTAAATATCCAGAAACTACGACTGTGGCCAAAGTGCTTGTTAAAGAAATCATCCCTAGATTCGGCATTCCAGAAAGGATCTACAGTGACAACGGCACACACTTCATGAATCAGACCATACAGCAGTTAAGTAAACATTTTTGTATTTCTCTAAAAAACCATTGTGCATATCACCCACAATCTGCAGGGCTAGTAGAGAGGTATAATGGGATTTTAAAAAGTAAGTTAAGAAAATTAATAACAGAAACGCAGAGAAACTGGGTGTACTGTCTGCCCCTGGCACTGTTGACCATGAGAACTGTTCTGAATGCAAAAGGATTAACTCCTTTTGAAAAGCTCTTTGGAAGGGCTTACTATATACCTCAGTGGAAATCTCTCATGCCCGCAGATCAGGAAGCTGACAGTACATTAGCAGAGTATATGCGTAATTTGTTAAATTCTAAACATTTTTTGCAGTTAAATTGTGTTTCAGATAAAGAACGAACCAGACCGTCAGAAGTGGCAGTGCCCCCTGGAGCGTGGATCTGGCTGAAGATAGTTAAGAGGAAAAATTGGGTGCCTTCGAAGTGGGAAGGTCCATATCAAGTGCTTTTGTCAACACCCACTGCAAATTAGTGGAATGTGCCTCTTGGATCCAACTTATGCATTGTAAATTAGTTAAAAACTTTGAACTGGACAAAAACCTTGTTACATGCCAAGAGCAAAAATGATAGAGTCCAGAAGAAACAGGAATGCAGAACAATCCTTTCCTCAGAAGTATTGCATAATCATTCTGTTAACTGTACTAGTGACAATAATCTTTTTGTTGTGGCCTTTTCTTTTCCCAGCCACACAGACTGAACTGAATAAACGTGAAGCATTACTCATAAACTGGCATCCAAACTTTAACACTTACCAGGCAATTAAATATGTGTATGCTGAGACTTTCAATGTTTTGAATTGCTGGATTTGCACAGCTTTGCCGACAGCATACAGGAACTTGACTTATGATACTTCAACCATTACAGCGCAAGATAAAATAGCATTGCACTTGTCTGTTCCACAAAAGGGAACTGTGTGTTTTTATAAAAATGATACTGTTCAGGTGGGTTGGAGCAATTGCAATGTGACTGTTCCTTATAGATGTTATACTAAAGGAAACAAAGTAGATCTTTATTGTAATACAAACTATGATTCATTTCTTGGATCGATGCACAAAACACTTGATGAAGGAAAACAATTCTGTTCTTTATAAACAGCTGTCTATAATTGATAGAAAAATGTTTCATGCAGGGCGACTGTACATTCATAGCAAGGATACTACTAAAGTAGAGGATTATTTTGTGTGTGGCAGAAAGGCATACAAATGGTTACCTGAGAATTGGTCCGGCAGTTGTTTTTTGGGTTACCTGGTTCCGGCCATATGACACACTGCAGTTTTGCCTCATGGAAAAATTTGAAATGTCTGAGAAGTCGTCAAGAAACCTGTAAATCCAGTGGGACAAATCGATGCACGTTGGAAAGACCATCACTCTCTAGGCAAAAGACTGACACATGGACTTGAGTGATAGCGTTATATCATGGCCAGGCATATTACCAGCATATGGAGCAGTGAAATCGATCTGGGAGCTGAGAAAACTGTCGAAACTTCTTGAAGTAATGAGCAATGCAACTTTTTCTGCTCTCGAGTTGGTGACTGATGAACTGAATGCTATGAGAACTGTAGTGCTCCAAAACCGCATGGCTCTCGACTTCACATTAGCGGCAAGAGGTGGTACATGCGCTTTAATCCAAGAAGAATGCTGTTCATATATTCCTGACCATAAACACGAGATAGACAATTATCTTGACTTAATTCAGCAAGTGTCGGCCATGACCAAACCAGACCCAAACCCACTGATGGGCTTTTTCCAGAAATGGTTTGGGGAGTGGGATACCATCCTAATGAACATCCTGATTGCCATTTGTGTAGGTATGCTCCTACTGGGAGTATGTGTTTGTTGTGGTATCCCCTGCATGAAAAGACTGATTAAAGACCTTATAGACATTTCAGTTTCTGAAACCTTATATCAAAGTACTGAGTTTGAAGAACTGTTAAAAGACTAAAAATGCTTTCATAAGTTTAAACTGAATGACTCTCTTAACTGCAAATCCTGAGTGGAGTAGGTTAGGAGAAGAAAACAAACTGTTTATGCTTATTTTGAAAGTAGAATAAAAGTATTAATAGGGAGGAAATGTTAGAAAAATATGTATTAATGTGTGTATTAGCAATATGCTTAGTGCATTTAAAAGCTTGAAAAGAGTTAACACATTTATTCTATTTCATACTGCATAAATCTATACAAACTGCAGTTGCTTTCTGACCTTGTACTGTTAGCTAAAATCTTGCTTGTGCCTTGGAAATTTACTGAGAAGCAGGTGATTTCTGCTTGCATTATGAAAATAATGAATAGAACAATACTACTTGTATGAAACTTAGACAAGAAGTTCTGCTGTGCCATGAGAAAATACACAGCTGTAGAAGTTACAGATAATTAGTACAAAGCCTGCTTGAAAATATGAACTGCAATCAGCATTTGCTTGTATCTGTATTAGAAAAGTACCTTGAAAAGTAACACTGTACAATAGATGCTTGTAAACGGATTAATAGTCACCAAGGCCAGGTTGTTTTTCTGAAAAGTTTCTTACAAATCTAGTCATGTCAGCAGAAAATCTGAAGTAACATCTGCTGTAGAACAATGCTAAAAGTTGTGTTTGATTACGTCAACTTAGAAGGCCATGTGTTGTAAAATAGTATAAGAATTAACATACTTCCTGTTAGTAGTTAGACAAATCCTTGTATTAGCATGTTTTTGTCTCCTTGCTGCAAGTAAATTAAAGTGTCTTAACTGAACCTTACGTGTATTGGTCTTTGAAGTTTTTTTCCTTTGACAAACTGTATTCATTTGGCTACATGGATATGTGGAAGACTGCTATATGTTAACATATACCTCTGAGCCATGTTTAAGCACTGCTAAGCACTGTGCTGTGCCATGCAAACATGCTAATTAATGCTTACACTTGACCTTTGGATCTAAAATTAAATGCCAGTTTCTATTTTTAGATATGTGGCACATGTCAATTGCTGTGCACTGCGCCACGCAAACTTAAAAAAAAAAAAAATACATTGATATCATGCACTTGGACAGTGCAGAGGGTGTGCTACTCATCTGCACACACAATTAGTGACACACTACAATGATTCAATAACTGTGTTCACAGGTCTCCCTCAGCAATGCACCATCATTAATATGCATGGCTCGCTACCAAGGGAGAACTGCGTACACAGACATGGGGCCTTCTATGTAGGCTCTACACTATGTCTACACAGAATTTATTACATCTGGGGGAATGTGATAATAAAACTGGGCATAACTGTAAGTTAGTTCTGGATAATGTTTGTTAGGCATTTCAAGTGTGAAAAGGAGCATCAATTATTCGTAGCAGGACATCAGTAAGAGAGGGTAATGGTATAATCTAGATGACACACACAGTGGTGGGTAAATCTTTATTCAGATGGTAATTTTATAATTATAATAAGGTTAATTGCCAGAGATCAAAAGGGAAATCATTTCATATTTCAGGTAAGTGATTACTGATAGAGCGGTCACCTGTTACTGGTTGACTTGGGAACTCTAAGCTGGTGCTAGGTTGCTAATCCTTGACACCCTTTGTAGGTTGGTTCTAGCTAATATATTAAAGAGTTCAGAGAATCTAAG
Organism: Protopterus annectens; assembly: GCF_019279795.1. Taxonomy (NCBI): domain Eukaryota; kingdom Metazoa; phylum Chordata; order Ceratodontiformes; family Protopteridae; genus Protopterus; species Protopterus annectens. The sequence continues at coordinate 109,620,429 of NC_056749.1, forward strand.
CATGCAGGAGAGGCCAGGCCAACATGTTAAGCATACAGGAAAGGTCAAGGCAGTGCATTGAGCATGCAGGAAAGATCAGGACAGTATAGCCTGTGTAGAGTTTAAAAGCCACAAGAAGCTAAATGTAGAATAGATTGTTCTAACCTAACAGCTTATGTGTTGTTTTTGGCAGCATATGTGAGGCAAACCATATAATTGTATTATATGCCATCATCAACTTGCAGAATACAAGCTTTGGGAATTGAAACAAAAACAGCCATGCCTTGTAGTAATGTAGGAAGCAATACAAACCCTGTGCAGTACATTTAGTGTCTTCCATGCTAAGATTCCTCTTTAGTCTGTATAGGGCACCCCACCTCTGAATATTGTTAAATGGACAGTCCTTCATGAGCAGCAGTCAGAAGCCTTGCCAAGGATCTGTTTATGCCAAATAATTTTTGCCTTGTTGTCACTCAAAACACACTTGGAAGAGTATCATTTCTACCTCATGACTGTCCAGTCATGCTACCTGTGTTGTACAGAGTAAAACAAAGAATTCTGTAATCTGGATTAATGCCCTGGTGGTGTTATAGCATAATTCTAGGTTAACAGCCCAAGGGACCACTTTAAGCCTAGCCAAGTTCCCCAAAATAAAACTTGGGATAGGCAATGGTTCCTTGCTGTTCTGTGGAGAATATATATTCTTAGGTATACAAACAATTACAAGCTTCCTCTCTCTACCAGAGACAAGGATGCCAGACCAGGTAATAGAATAATCGTATATTACATGTAAACCAGGTAAGTGGAAATCGTCATTAGATGGGTCCTTGTAACACCAGCATTTACAGAGTATGGGGGTGGTGGGATGTACTGCTGCTAAGAGGCACCTTTGTCTTGAGAATTCAAAAAGATATAAAATATATTGACACACTTAACAGTATTTACACTGTGAATAGCTTGTTCAAGGTCATGGTCTCTGCCAACAGTTCCCCTTTTCCCCACAGGGTCAGGGTGTCAGATATGACCAAATCACCTATGGCTAATGCTTACAATGCCAAATGACCAGCCCTGACACATGTGGCATTAAAAAGAGCACACAGAATACTGAACTGAAAGGCTTTGAGAAATGACGATACAGGACAGCCATCATTTGCACTTTGTTGAAGAAGTATACATAATCTGTTTATTTACATCCCTTTCTAGAACGTTAAACAGCAACGTAAGTAACTAATAAATTACAGCCTTAGAGAGATGTGTGCATTTATGCGAAAGGACTAATTTAGTCAATATGTTGGCCAAAAATAGCCGTTTGAAGGACATCCAAATACTGAAAACTCAAAAAACTGTTTGATGCCCTAACAAGTAGTAGTCACACCATAAGCTTCACTCAAAAACCAAGAAACAAGTGTATAATTCCACAAATGTATTAGTTAAGCGCTTTCTTCCCCTAACCTTCAGGGACTTCATCAGAACTAAATTCCCCTACAAGTCAACCCTTTTATACAAGTTAATAAGAGTAGTTAATTGAATAATTAAGTAAATGAATAAATGGTTAATAAATATTACATTATATATAAAAAATGTTATTTCTTTTAAAAAATGTTATAAACAGTACATACCCTATTGCTAAAAAGCACTAACATTTTGAACGGTCCAAATGTTTTTAAGAATAGGGTATGTACTGTTTATAACATTTTTTAAAAGAAATAACATTTTTTATGTATAATGTAATATTTATTAACCATTTATTCATTTACTTAATTATTCAATTAACTGTTCTTATTAACTTGTATAAAATGGTTGACTTGTAGGGGAATTTAGTTCTGATGAAGTCCCTGAAGGTTAGGGGAAGAAAGCACTTAACTAATACATTTGTGGAATTATACACTTGTTTCTTGGTTTTTGAGTGAAGCTTATGGTGTGACTACTACTCATTTGGGCATGAAACAGTTTTTTGAGTTAGTCAATGTGTTGGTCATACCTCCCTCAGTTAGGGTTCAGGTATTATAGCAATAGTGTCCAGTAAGGAAGATTTTGTGTAGTACAAACGTTTTTATGAGAAGTTGCATTTTTGTTGAAAACTTGACTGGTTTTCAATTGCATGATTATTGGGTATAGTTTACTGCTTGTACAGGTGGAAACAGCTGCTGAAACAGTTGGAGTTGTAGTCGTGCAGACTGATACTGATGTTATGGAACTAACATGTTGCTACATGTATGAAAACAGCCTGTTGCTCCTCATGGCTATCAAACTTTTGGACAGATAAATTGTGCTAAGTGAATGATTTAAGAAGGTAGTCTGGGATGGGCGAGTTGTGTAAAGACCATGTCTTGCACTGAGTAGTGAAAACACTGCACAGCAGTGGTGGTGTAAGAGTATTTAGTTCCTCTGACGGCCAAGCCAAATCAGACAGCTGAGAGCCACGATTACTGTGCATGCCTATTGTTGTGATGTAATGGTATAGCAGAAGGTGCATACAAACCTTTAAAAAATCTGAAGAGATGGGAATGTGTGCTATTTCAATAATATTATTTCATGATGCAGCGGAAGATTGGCTGAAGAGTGTGCAGCAGAGCAAGAGGTGGAAGCAATGAAACTATTTGTATCAGTAGTGACTATCTGACACCCTTAAAGATATGAAGGGTTGACAGGGCTCAGTTTGCCAGCTTCAGCCTATAAAAACAGTAACCTGGCACCTACAAAGTTACTTGAGGTACCTTTCTGGGCCACTGGTCTCACTGGGGCTCTTCCATGGAGATTATTCTATATGGGGGGTTACAGGATTTGGGGAATTATGCGATATTAAAAAGGCAATATATTTTGAATTTGCTGTGTAAGTGAAAAGTGAATGCAAATTATGTTCCTACAGTGTTTTCATTCAAAATGTTTCAGTATGAAATAACTGTGCTTAAAATATCTATATCTATCTCTCTATATATAAATAGATACACACATATATGCTTGCAAACACACACATACACACACACACACACACACACACACACACACACACACACACACACATATATATAGATAGATAGAAACGTATATATGTCAGTGTGTGTATGAGAATGAAAGAAAACAATATGCTAACCAAATATTAAATTGCAAAAAACCCATCAAACACACCTGAAGATCTAGATTGATATTTATCCCTTCAACTAACTTTCTTTGTGTCAGTGGCTACATGAAGAGAAAGTGAATATCTGCAGCTTATGGGAAGTGGTGAGGGGATCTACATCTCAGAAGTGTACACTGGATTGTGAGAGGTAGTAATACCTGCACACTGACCATACATAAATGTTGTGGCATGGAAGCCAGTAAGGGTTGGCTGAAATGTTGGACCCCAAAGGGATTCTATGACTAAACAATACAAAGTAGCTGAGATGAGAAACTGGGGAATGCTACCCAGACAAAAAAATGAAAGAGACAACTGGGACAAAAAATGCAAATGTGCAAAGCCAGTTAACTATATGGGTTGGCATTCATACCTAGTTATTTATATATATTTTCTGATGGTTTACATCCTACCAGCCAGTACCGATTCCCAGTGTAGAACTCATGGAGCTTAACTCCACTTGGATGACCTTCAAAGAACAGCAATATTAGTGTGGTAAAGAGTACCAACAAAACTCACGCAACTGAGGTTTTCCATAGTGCAAACTTCTTAGTACCTGTCCCTAAACTATTTACAAAATTGAGTATAATACTAGCAGGGACTTTCTGCCACTTAAAAGCTATTCAAGCAAACAATTTTCCATTTAACATGACAATTATAACATCCTCACAAGTGTGTGCTCTATGTCTAAGTTAGGAATGGGAGGTAGGGGATGTGAGAAGAAGGGCAGTGTGTGTGTGTGTGTGTGTGTGTGTGTGTGTGTGTGTGTGTGTGTGTGTGTGTGTGTGTGTGTGTGTGTGTGTGTGTGTGTGTGTGTGTGTGTGTGTGTGTGTGTGTGTGTGTCTTTTTGTGTGTGTATGAACTTTTCACTTCCTGTTATTAGATATAATGTGTTAGGTAATACAGTAAGCACACAGTCGTAGCAAGGAAGTGTATAATATATAAAACCATATAATTCTTGTTTGATGGCCGGTAATAATAAATGCTGTGATAAATTATTTCTCTTCCTTCTCTGCTTCAACTTGGCTGTGAAACTTTTGACTGCAGTCCTAATACAGCTTTTGCTTTTCTGCTATCGGTATTGGCACAATATTTTTGATGTAAGTTACCAGCATAACATGCTATATGTTTCTAGATGTTTCTAAAATACACCATGCTGTCCCAAGACACTATAAACAGCTGAGTTTTAAAATGAATAGGCAGCAGGGGAGAAAGCAGAGGACTGTGATGGCATGGCTGATGACCCTTATTAACCACAGTACAAAGGCATGAAAAAAAACTGTACTTGTGGCAGCTGTTAGCTGAATTTGTTCTGCCATGCAGACACTGGTAAATCATCCATGAAAAAGAGATGGGTAAATTGTTTTCTCTTTTAATATTTAATAATTGTCAGAAGTTTGCAGCACCAATAATGATGGATAAGAATTGTGAAAAACTACAGATTACACACTCCAAAATTTATCAAACCGTAAGCAGAGCACAGTGTGTTACAGTCCAGTAGCTGATATACCTATGGTGGTCTTGTGGGTGGGGACTTCTTTTTTGTTGCATAGCTGTGTACTCCTGCAATTGCGGTGGTGGTGCTGCGGTAGCGTTGTCGCCTCACAGTAAGACGTTGTCCCGTTCGATTCTCAGCTAGAGCGTCTTCTGTGTGGAGACATGCATGAATGGACATACCTTCGTTGAGGGTTGTGCGTCAGGGCTGGCAACTCAGCACGTAAAAATCTACTGCCAATCATTAGTGGACCGGAGTTCTGCTGTGGCAACCCCTAACCGGGAAAAGCCAAAAGACACAACAGCTGTGTACTCCTGCACTCCTCCATGTGAGGAAAGTGTTATCTGAAACAATGAAGTTAAGGTATGAAAATGCAGTAACTGAACTGTGGTTACTGGGTAAATTGAAAACACTCAACAGGAACAGAATAAACGAGCTTCTGGATACCTGCATGTAACTATTGAATTAAAGAAATATGTTCTGGTGTTATTTTTCTTTGTTTTTTTAAACATATAGAGATGTCAGGGCTAAGATCTGATGTGACTCTCTACAAACTGTCTTTAGTTGTATCAGTGGCTACAGGAAGAGATAGTGAAGAGTATCTATAGCTTATGGAAAATGAGACTATTAACGTCATACAGTGTTAACAAAGAAAACTATACAATCTGGTATCTGTTCTGGCATGTTCAAGTAGTTACTCATGTGCACGTTTAAAATACTGACTTTATTTTAACCAGCAAAAGTAACAAGGCAGAATGTAGCACATAAGCAAAACCATTAGCAGTTATAAAGGAATTAAATTATTTTAATTCTTTCAGGTGCAGATCATTTGCTAATAGGTTATTTTACAGTATTCTGTACTCAAACCAGAATTAAAAGCTGCAGGATTAATAAATAAAGTGGCCAAGTTTTGTACTTGCCAGTTTTGAAAGCATTTCTGAGTATGATAATGCAGCTCATATGACAGAGGCCGTTGCTATGGCAAGTCCCTTTTCCCAAGGAACAGTGACATTGGCACGGAATATATTAATAAAGGGGGAGGTGGAGGAAAAGCATAGCTTTGAAATTCTAGTTTTTGTGTTTGCAAGCATGTGAAATTTAAAAAGGTCTCATATGCCTTCCCACCAGGCAATCAAGTAACATTAAGATGGAGTCCAAACCATTAGAGGCCGAGCAGAAGGCATGACCTTAAGATCACTTCAGGGTGAAGTAATCTGAGATCACCAGATAGGATGGGCCCATCTTTTCTTCACACATACATAGTCCGCATATTGCTGCAGTTTTGAAATCCTGGAAATTTTACTGGTATTTTCTCCTAGGTCAGAATACTAAATGAATATTTCACATCATCATCACTATGTGGGCCTCAGCGGTACTGTGTATGACGACATTCTTCATTTAGATAGTGCAAAACTTGGAATATACAGCCAAGATCTGCAGTTCAGGCTGCAAGTGAACTGACAGCATTTTTGGCTAAACCACTTTAGTAGTTAGGGTTGTGCAGTTATTAGTGCAGAACTTTGCACTGCAGTTGCTCTGCTTACATTTGTAAGATTAATCCCATTGTCAAGGCTCCTTGACTTACCTGTTGACATGAGAGCAGTGACTATGTAAACTGGAGCTGTGTGCTGAACAGCAAAATGAAAAGTTCTTCCAAGACTGAGAACAGAGCAAAAATGACCTTATAGAGTCTAGACACATTTATTTAAACAGTCACAGCATGTCAATACTGAATGAATGCTGGAATACGTCACCAATGTACTACACCTCCCAGCTATCAGCATTGCTGATCATGTCCTCTAAAAGCACATGCCTGGGGCAGCCATCCACTTTGCCCCACAATAGCTATGGCTCTGCCTTTTTGACACAATGCTGTTAAACATCTGGTACACAAACATTTTTTTTTTCACTTCCTTTGTTTTTTAAAGCTGTTTCAGGTACCTAGGGAGGATATTTAGAAAGATTCATAATATTACCATTGTGCGATGAATACCACTGAGGATTTGGCACAACATGGCCAGATGCTGACTATATGCGTAAGTTCAGACATTGTGCCATCATGCTGGTAACAGGGATGCATATTAAAATCTTGCAGCTGAGAAGAGGTCAGTAATTGTGCTGTTGGCATGCCCTGTTATGGATGGCCATGTGAACAAAGGGAAAGAGTCAAGGAGGTAGAATGCCCAATGTTATGCATGTTTTCACATGCAAAAGCACATCAAAGCTGCAATACAGGCCTAGACAACAACCCAAACAATAACAATTCAGCAAAGTGCCAAATCACTTCAACATTAAAAAGGTGAGGAAAGAAGGGATAGTTTTGTTAGAAATACAGAAAAGCAAGCAAAGTAATACTAAGAAGACCATCATGAAGACAGGATAGGTGTTTGAGTGGAAGAATGGCATTTTTTTAGGTGTACAGATACACATTTTCCATTTTTTAGTAAGGGTAGCGAGGGGAGTTATCAAGGAGCAAGTGTGAGGAGTTAGGAGGTATAAGGAAAGAAACAGGGGCAGGCAAGAAAACATACAACGCAGACAGAAGCTGACTGGTGAAGTACTGACACAAAAGGGGGGGGTGACAATGGAGGGATGCAGATTGACAAATGATGAACAACTGGTTATGGGGATGAAATGATAGAAAACATGGGAGAGGGATTGACAGATAAGGAAGGGAAACATCATGATGGTGGGGGTGGGGGGTAGAGAGGGACTGCCTCATCAGCTCATAGAAGAGCTCAAGCAGATTTCAAACATCTATGTCCAGTCTGATATCATTGGTGAGTAACCACCTCTGGCAACCAATGGCTGGGAACAGTCAGCAGTGCAGTTTTATCAGCCACACAAGGGGATCAAGCTGTTGCTTCAATTGTGCTAGTAGATTACTGCAACTGTCAGCAGGTGACCCAGGGTGGAGCCCTTTGCACCACTATTAATGGAAAAGCATGGGAAGCAATCATGGATAACAGTGAGCCCTCCAAGCCACATTCTACAAGGTGATCTTTGTTGCCCTGCAGATAGATAGGCCTGGGGAAATGCAGACTCCCTCACAATCTGTACCATGGCTGACCCTGCACAAAAGGAAAAATAGAAAACGAAACAAATACAACAAATTAGTACATGTTTATGACAATTTGTTCAAATATAAAAATGCAGACATCTATAAACTAGACATACCCTGCCACCTGGAGAGCCTTCAGCAGTCCTTAAAAAGGCCATCTTACTGACCTTAGTCTTTTCAAGCCCTGTGAAACATAACACACTGAGTCATCAGCACTATTTATTCCATAATAATAGAAGGTCATTCTGATGGTTAGAATGTACACTGATAAACCAAGGACAGAATACGTACAATAAAATTGTGTCTCTTGCTCCTTAACTTCAGAATGTACAGTGATAAAACAAATACAGAATACTAACAACAAAATGGTATCCTTCACTCCTTAACTTCAGAATGTACAGTGATAAACCAAGTACAGAATACTGACAATAAATATTGTCTCTCACTCCTTAACCTCTACCTGACACTGGTGGAACAGGTATAGAAGGTGCCTTCATAGATCACTGTTCCTGTGCCTGCACTGATCAGCAGGCTGAGCAAAGCTAATGGCATCACTCCATGCCTGGACAAGGTGGTACCATGCTTCATTTATACGGAGGGAATCAACATGCTGACTGCTCCAACAGGTGCTCACTATAGTCTCAGTTCAGTAGGGTGTGGAAGATTTTAGGTTCCTAGCTACAGTAGGCAGCAGCAGAATTCTGAAATCAGTTCCTGAAGATACCATGTCCACTCTGCAATCAGAACAAGATGGAAAATTGTAGACTGGTGTGCACAGCCACATGTACTGGACATTGTGTCCTATATCATTGGGCAGCATGGCTGCATGATTCAATAGATTATTGCAGACAGGTGTTGCTACAAGCTTCCCAGTTTCCATGCTTTCTAGCGTCCAGGCATGTTTGCATGTATGCACTGTAGACATGACTTCTTAGCTCAGGCACAGACTGTGATTAACAAATGATCACGTTAAGTCACCTGATTAGCATAATTAATGCACTACAAGGCCAATTTTAGTGCAAAAAAGTGAGACCAATGCATTATGATGAGATATGTAGGAAATGGAATATAGTATATAACAGAGTCCACAATAAATACATGCAATCAGTCAGCAGACATGACAAATGGCAGGGAACATCAGGACTGCAGTATGCATGTAACTCTGCAATGACAAATGGCAGGGAACCTCAGGACTGCAGTATGCATGTAACTCTGCAATGACAAATGGCAGGGAACCTCAGGACTGCAGTATGCATGTAACTCTGCAATGACAAATGGCAGGGAACCTCAGGACTGCAGTATGCATGTAACTCTGCAATGACAAATGGCAGGGAACCTCAGGACTGCAGTATGCATGTAACTCTGCAATGACAAATGGCAGGGAACCTCAGGACTGCAGTATGCATGTAACTCTGCAATGACAAATGTCAGGGAACCTCAGGACTGCAGTATGCATGTAACTCTGCAATGACAAATGGCAGGGAACCTCAGGACTGCAGTATGCATGTAACTCTGCAATGACAAATGGCAGGGAACCTCAGGACTGCAGTATGCATGTAACTCTGCAGAGAAGCAAAAGAACAGAAACGAAGAAGAGGGACGGGTTCAGTAGGTGGCATAAGGTTATGCTGCATGAGGACTCACCTGGATAGAGAACAGAGGCCAAGCCAAGGGCTAACACTTTGAGTGGTACACCCTGACAGGAAAAAAAGAACACCAACCAGAACAAGTTACAGCCTGCCTTGAGTGGCCTACCCTGACAGTGAATACGGAATTAGGTAAGAGAGTGTTACTATTCTGCTGTGTAGGGATTGTAACATGATACTATATACATACTCCTTGCAAGATATGCTATAGAAAAATGTGACCACATGAATACAGGTCACAGCATCTGCTGTCTGCACAAAGCTGACACATGGCAAGCAGTGGTGACATGCCCACTACTACCATCAATTAGGCCCAGGGTTTGATTGGTGGCAGCATAGTAGCAGACATGTCTGTGGTCACTGAATGGAGGCAAGGGCAGTACTGAGACACAATCATGTATCCACAAACATTGAGCCACATGTACATGTCTTGTTGTGGGACAAAGAAAACAACGATGACTACAAACATTCTCTGCACCAGAGAGGGAGTGGTGCTACTAAAGGCCTTAAGCATACAAGGCAGACTTATCCCTGAGAAGGGTAAAACAAACAAGGCTTCTGGGAGCAAGTGTGGTAGTTAGTAGTGCAGGACATCCGTGCTATGGGTTGACAAGATAAAAGAGTAGACAGATGCATTAGAATGTCATTGATATAATACGGCATGCTAACATCAAGGCATAGAAAATTATCATAGAAAGGCCAACCAAGGAAGTTGAACCACAAACACTGAAATTTCTTATAAAGGTGGAAAAATACTGTATTTCTGGCCAGGGAAGGTGAGAGAATCCTCATCCTTGGCGGCTTGAATGTGGGAGTGGGGCTGGTGAGGACTGCCCAGATGTTTGTAGGGGAGGCACTAGTTTAGTAGCAGCATGTTGTTCCATTACAGTTGCACACTGATCCACTAGGCTGAATGGTTTTGTCATCAGAACACATATGCATATTTTTTCTCCAGAGACAATGAGGTTGCAACCATGACAGCCTGCACCATGCGTTATTTATGTAGCACCTTGAGTTATTTATGTGGCCATAGGCTATATGCACAATTAGTATGGAGCAGTGTGAGTATCACATGATGGTGGGACTAACGAGTCTATATCACTTTGTCAAAGGTTCATTTCTGTGAACCTTCATTCATCGACCCTAATGCAATGAATGTTCAGATCAACGAACGTTTACTTCAATGAATGTCTTACCCAGGGAAAGGAACAAAGTGGCCATCATAAGAAATTTGCCCTTTTTCCTCACTCTAGTGTGATCTTGAAGTTGGCATATATATTTGGGGGGGTGTGGGAGGCAGCCCCCCACATTGGGGGTGGGGGAGTGAAAACCCCCACATGGGTGGGTTGTGGGTTTGAAATACTGTGTTTTGTGTGATGATCAGAATGCTGGGCAACTTGTTCCTTTTCCTGGGTAAGTTGTTTGTTGAAGTGAACATTCGCTGTATTAGGGTCAATGAACAAATTACGCAGAAATGAGCCTTCAGTAAACTGATATAGACCTGGGACTGGCACATATGATCTTGTATCGCACAGATATGTTATCTTTAGGTTTTCACAACTTCCACCATCACAGCAGGTTGGAACATGCCAGATGTCATCACAGGCAATGACATAATGGCACTGTCAGCCATGCTTATACTGGAGAACACATATACACACAAATACACAAACACACATACACACACACACACTGTGTGTGTGTGTGTGTGTGTGTGTGTGTGTGTGTGTGTGTGTGTGTATATATATATATATATATATATATATATATATATATATATATATATTTTTTTTTTTTTTACACTGAAAATATTGAAACTGCATTGGTCAACCGACATGGTCATATGCCAGTTTTCAAGTCAGAAGAATGTTGAAACAAAATTTATTAGCTACACTACTATGGCCATGGCTCCAGAATGGGAGATACCCTATTAGACCAAGCATTCAAGGTCAAGCATTTCCACAGTATCCCATTCTACTCTTGATCTACAGAGTGCAACACATAGCCATGGTCATTCATGGGATCATAGACACCAACCTTCTACTGCCTCCTCCATGAGAAGACCACTGCTGGGTTCCAGTATATGATCTTGAAGTGATACTCGGTCAGTCAGACTGGAAACATCCAGTGCAGATACTACAGAGCTACATGGTACACCTGGCCAGTGTTCACCTCATGGAAAGTCCACTCCAGCTCTGAAGTATGTGATCCCTGGTGTCCCAGAATCTCTTAGCTGTTGAATGGCTACAGCATCCACCTATGTTGGCAGTTTAGTATGATGTCCTTGTGCTCCACACCACCTGTGAAAAGAAGATGATTGTGATGTATCCACCACTCTGACGTGTGATTATATAATATCTTATGCACAACATGGTCAGTCAGTGCACTACAGTGCATAGTCTGGGTGTGTTGACTCAGTGCAAGAGTTCTCTTAACTTCTGAGACAAGCATGCCAGTCCATACATTACTGTGCCCATTTTGCTTTGAGTACTATACATACAGATCACAAATGAAGTTTCTAGTTTAATATGTGATATGCAAGTGCAGTATTAAAAGAAGTGTGTCCACAATTGAAATATGGAAGAAAAGTATTGTAAAGTGGTGCTTTAAACTAATGCTGTTCCCATGTACCTCCTGCCTTTGCAGGCTGTGATCTGCCATAACAAAACATGCTTGAATACACTGAAACCTTCCTCTGGTTGCCTTTTATTTTGAATATCTGTGCCCTTTTCATGTTGAAAACCACATATAACATAAGAAAGTTCTTTGTTGGTGCTCATTCTAAGGCACTTCAATATTGATTTCTTTCTGGCCAGAATTTAGAGCCGTCATTTCCACAACCAGCTGCAACAATGCTTCTCATTGTGGTATGAGAAAATAACAGCATGCAGATGGCAAGAAGTATAACTTTTAGTGTCCCCAGCATGCTCATTTGTCTTCTGTCTCTGACTCATAGCAGCACCTGTTTCCTGATGAAACAGCCGAGGATTGCACCAATGTTGCGAAACCAACTTGCCATGTAGCAAGGAAATAAGAGGTCTGAAGTGTTACATCCAGATGGATCAGATGTAGGTCACATAAATCCTTCTATCTCCACTGCTGTCTCTGTTATCTACAAAGTTTATCAGTTTCTGTATACCAAGCTTCTCCGTGACACAAGAATCCAAACTGGGACAAGATAAAAGAAAGAGTTTTATTATCATAGCATTAGCATCTTTGTTGAAGTACTAACCTGGTTGCAATAAATGTTTCTTTTGTCTTGCTAATGGATATTTTGGTCACTGCTTTTTCTCAGCATATAATCTTTATTCACTTATTTTAAATAAACATTATTAAGCAATTCCTCAAGAGGATGAAAAGCGTTCTGAGCTATATATGTAATATTTGCAGAAAGTTTAATGGTGTCATTGCTGATCTGCTGATTCTCCAAATTACGAGTGTGTGTGTGTGTGTGTGTGTGTGTGTGTGTGTGTGTGTGCGTGTGTGTGCGTGTGTGTGTGTGTGTATCTGTGTGTGTGTGTGTGTGTGTGTGTGTGTGTGTGTGTGTGTGTGTGTGTGTGTGTGTGTGTGTGTGTGCGCACACGCAGCACGCAGTGTCTGTGTATTTACATAGACTACATTTACTTTAGCCCTTCTGGCCCAGGCTATGGCTGAAGAGTATATCAATAGAAGATCAGTTCACGGGTTCACTTTATAATCCCAAAATCCTGAAATATCGAATTTCAGAATTTAGAGATCATAAAGCCGAAAACTTACAATCCCGAAACCCCAGAAGCGTGAATTTTAAAATTGCGAACACTACACTAACCATACACCACACACATACACACACCTTCCCCAACACAAAAACACACAAACCTACACTACATACAAACAGGGGGGGGCAAGCCCCCCTGCACCTCCTATGTGGGGGGCTGCCCCCCACACCCCCCTACTTAAATATACTAACTCTAAGGTCGCACTACACAGACACACACGAAAACACCACCACATACCTACATTCCCCTCGCCCACACACATCACAGTCACAACACGCACTGACACACACTAAAGCCCCTAACTAATAAACTTACATACTTACCTGAACTTACCTGAACTTCAACTTATCCATTCACAAACCGCAACACCAGAAGCGCTACTTCAACATCTCTGAACTTCAGGATTTTGAAATTCACGCTTCTGGTGTTTCGGTATTTAGAGTTTTCAGCTATATAATCTCGGGATTCTGAAATTCGATATTTCAGAATTTCAGGATTATATAGTGTTCCCCAGTTCACATATCAGTTTAACAAATGAAGAAATTATATAAGGTGAGAAAGTAGTAAAGAAGATGGCTGGAGCAGCAGGGACAGTGGGACTGCAGCATCACAAAGCATTTTAAACTCCTCAAAAGAATCCATAGTAGGAAGCATCATAAAGAAAAACAAAAAAAAACATATGAAACAAAAGTACAGAATCAGTGCATACTCTGTTGACAGTGCACGGGAAATGCAAGCAAGTATTAGTTCACAAAAACAATGAATACTCTAACAGATACCAAACCACAATGAATGAAATAAATAAAAAAACATACAAAAATGAAGACTCTCAGAAAAATGAGTGCAAAAAACAGTTTTACTGGTGTCTCCTGGTACCTCAGCTAAAAAGCCTTCAAGGGATAATTTGTTACACCAAAAACACATTTTTTACATCAAATCACATGAGTATTAATTAATTCATTCAATTACATACCCATTCCATTTCTAAAAAAATGCTTGTTAACTCTCATCTCCCAGACCTGCATTCATTATAATTTATACATTCTTAATATATATTGCTTATACATTTTTTATATCAGTAAACACATTTTTTAAATTGATTTATAATGTCAACTTAATTAATTTCATACATTATCATTTACAGCCATAAAGTTTATATTGTATTTATATTTAAATGATATGAAATACATATTCCATTTGGATAAACTTTTATGAAAACATAAATTTATGCATCAATATTTTTTCATCTCAAACACTAATATTTTGCACATTAATGTTTACCTCCAGGTTAAGACTTGAATGAAATAAAGTATTAAAATTAGTGATGAACCTGGTTTCCAAGGCTAACAATTTTTCGTAGTAAGCTTCCGCATGTTCATACCAGGGCTTGGCCAACACGCTAAAAAATAGAGATGAATCTGAACCTGCATGACTTGAGCAGAAATGATATGCAACTGGGCTATCTAATCTACTATGCTTAATGTCCCCCATATGCGCCAGGATGCGTTTTTTAACCCGTGTCTTTGTATGTCCAATATAACATTTTTTAGGTGAACCAGGAGACACCAGTAAAGCTGTTTTTTATCTCATTTTTCTGAGAGTCTTCATTTTTGTATGTTTTTTGATTTATTGAATACTCTAACAATCAACTTGAAGAGGCAATATGATGAAAACCAGCATCTGAATGCAAAAATACATGGTACAGATAGTTCAGGCTTCCAAAAACTATATTGGGAGAGATAAGCCACTGGATTCTTCTTCTTCTCATGATTATGTCATTATTCTTTTGGGAAAACCTGGCTAGGCTTAGGACACCCTCTGGGTCATCAGTCTTGTAGCAATCGATGAACCTATGGATTACTAGGATCTTTAGCTTGTGTAATAAATAATATGTAGATCAGGTAGGCTACAAGTTCTGTATCTAAAATAAAAATCAATGTTTCTGTGTTTTAGAGTTGTTATATGAAATATATAAGAAGCAAATCTGCCAAGCGGGCATCTGAAGTCTTACATTTCATCCTTGAATTATTTTTTTCCTCAGAACCAGCTAATATCTCCAAGGCTGGAGTGATGGCTGCAGCTACCACTAATTACTCACCTGTTTTTGCTATTCAGTGCCATGCAATGATATCTAAAATCTTACTGCTTCTGCCACTCACATTGTAGATTTTTGTTAAATTCCCTTAACAAATGTCAATCAATCAATCAATAAATGTTAAGGAACATTATCTTAACCCTTACTGCATTGGTTTGATCAGCATGAGGCTGTTCAATGCTTCATTTTTTCTTATTCTTTTGGCTTTTCCCGATTAGGGGTCGCCACAGTGGATCACCTGTCCGCTCATGATTGGCAGTGGAGTTTTATGGTGTCAAGTTGCCAGCCCGGTGCCCAACCTTCCACAGAAGACACACACATGCATGCACTCACCCCTAGGGCCAATTTAGAGTGTCCAATCCACCTACAGCATGTCTTTGGGATGTGGGAGGAAACGGGAGCACCCGGAGGAAACCCACGCGACCGCAGGGAGGACATGCAGACTCCACACAGAAGGCACCTCAGCTGAGGATCGAACTGGAGAACCACTCCCTGTGAGGTGGCAATGCTAACTGCTGCACCACTGCGGCCGCCCTGTTAAATACTTCATTTCAATGATACTAAACAGTATGACACCTATTCTAAAATGCCATAGTCACGAGGTCAGCTATCCTTGGATCTGTTCAAAAAATCAAAATCGTGTTAAAAAGTACAGACTCATTCTGGTCAACATTTCAAAAAATCATTTCAAATCATTCAGAGGTATACTTCTCAACTGTCTAGATATTAGAGGACACCTTTAATTTGTTTTCCCAGACTGTTGTTCGATCCCACCTAAAACTGAAAATTATTTTAAGTTAATATGCCTGCATTTTAAAAACTGTCCATAATTTTGGGCCTTTTTCCATGATTAGTTTTTACTTTGTCCTAACTCAGAATGTAAAAGTTGGTATCAGGCCAGATCTAAAATAAAACTTGCTATACCAAAGAGCAAGTAGGAATATGTTTTATCCAGAAAATTCAGCAAATGCATAATCCCCTTTCCCATGTGAGTGTTGACCAGATTGCTTGTTACTTTGTGTATAATTTTCACAACTCTAATCATCAACTCCTAAGTGGTAAATCTCTGTATTCATCTGTCCTTCACCAACACCATGCCTATTCATCATGTAACATAAAAGTTTGATCTGATGTTGTCAAACTTCATTCCATCCTTGACAGATGGGGCTTAGTTCCGATATCGGAGCCAACTTGGCTGTTACTACAGCTCCTGCCAGCCAAAAACTGTTGAGCTTTACCTCTACCCAGAAACCCTCTCTTTCAGTTACCTCAGATCTCATTTGCCACTTTCAGAAACAGTCTTGTCTAGCTATTAATCTTGAGCACTATTAGATTTAGGTACATTTTTTTGTCCTTTCCTTGCAGTTTCTGTCTATACTTTTCTTTCTTTCTTCTTTTTATACTCTAATAGTATTATAGTTGGTACATTTCCCCTTCCTTACATGTTTGTGTACTTCCCCACTATCATTGCTGATAGTTTCACTCCCTCTTTTTTATTTTAAATATAAAAATTTAAGTACAAAATATTATCTCTTCTGCTCTCACTTTCCCTCTCCCTTGTGGAATGAGGCTTCTTTAACAAGTTCTTTATAACTGTTTTTCAATGCTCTTCTGCTCTCACTTTCCCTCTCCCTTGTGGAATGAGGCTTCTTTAACAAGTTCTTTATAACTGTTTTTCAAAGCTCTTCTGCTCTCTTTTCCTCTCCCTTGTGGAATGAGGCTTCTTTAACAAGTTCTTTATAACTGTTTTTCAATGCTCTTCTGCTCTCACTTTCCCTCTCCCTTGTGGAATGAGGCTTCTTTAACAAGTTCCTTATAACTGTTTTTCAATGCTCTTCTGCTCTCACTTTCCCTCTCCCTTGTGGAATGAGGCTTCTTTAACAAGTTCTTTATAACTGTTTTTCAATGCTCTTCTGCTCTCACTTTCCCTCTCCCTTGTGGAATGAGGCTTCTTTAACAAGTTCTTTATAACTGTTTTTCAATGCTTATCATGGCTGAGAAGGGTAAGGGCCTTTCTGGCTTCAAAAATACCAGAAGTGTGGCCATAAAATTCCCCTGTCAGATTTTCATGCACTATGTATATATTGCCTTGGTCCTCATCATTTACAGGGAGATTGTAGTATTTGTCATGTCTTTAGTCACCATGCTCTAGTGGAAAGGCATAACCAACTAATTTTAAAAGGAGTTTTGCCATCAGACTTTGGAGAAGCCTCATCCACTGCTGATAAAGCTAAAACAGATATCTCATCTTCCTTCCTCTTGTATGTCTTCTACTGACAAAGTTAAAAAACCCAGTTCATCTGTTCTGACCCCCCCCCCATCGGTTCAGAAAGCAAAAGAAAAACGAAGAGCTCAGTTCCAGCTGTTCCCTTGGAACTGAAAGCCTCTGTTTCAGAGTCATTGGTACCAGCAACTTCAGTTTTGGTGCCTACGATAATTGTGAGCCCTTTAACATCGAGGCCTTGACACAGGATTTGGCATCTGTTCCACTGACTATGACTGTTAGACCTAGAACATCTTACTCCCCTTCAATTGATCCTTTTGCTAGGGAATTACCAGAAGTGGTTTTGTAGAGGGCTATGTCTCCTTCAGCTTCATCCATCCACTCCAGCAAAAGCCTCATGGAACTGGACGTGGAGAGGCTGGTGAATAAAATTTTATGGGCTAGAGGAATTTCAGGTCCAGCTTCAGTGCCAGTTCCTTCTGGTCTTGGTACCAAAACATCTTCCTTCACCCCACTGACTACTCCTCCTCTAACCTCCTTGGAGATCTTAGAGTCTGCTGTTCTGGTTCTCCCAGCACTGACGGTGTTGGCTCCTGAGTTGATCGCTTCTATGGAGCCGACAATTACTCGGAGCTCTTCGGTTAGCTCAGAACCGAAGACCTCCCAGAGCCGAAGCTGCCCTGTTGGTTCTGGCGAGCAGGTCTCAACTCCAGACTTTTTGAAGCTGTCCCTGCTCCTTGTAGCTTCAGCTTGAGTCAGTTTGTCTCTGGCTTCAGACTCTAGGCTTGGATCTTCAGAGCGAGGAGTGACCCTGGTCCTGAGGCAGTCTTTCTCGGTTCCAGGCAACCTTCCCTCTTCAGGGTGACCAGCCTTCAAGACTATGCAGAGGGCCCTTTCTCTACCAGAGATTCAGTTGGTGCCTACCCTATTGGAACAGGTCCCCCCTCTAGTTCTACTATTCCACGTGCCTCTCCACAGGGACAGCATGTGCTGAAGCCTCAGGTGTCACAGCCACAGGTACTGTCATCCTTTGATACCTCTCCAGATTATCCCCCTGAGGAGGTCACACACAAAAAGAAATGCAAGAGGAAGCACTTGGATTCTACCAGGAATCAGTCATCGAAGATACAGATTTTGATGAAGGGGAGGGGTCCCCATGGACAGCCCCTGAAGATGTCTCCTTTGGAAACATCTTGGAAATTCTGAAGCAGAGGGGTGGCTGGAAGTCCCAAAACCCTTCCTCTGAGGAGTCTGTCTACCTGCAGGCATTTGGCACCCAGCCATTTACCTCTTGGGTGATTCCACCTGCTGATGAACTCATTCAGTTGATTTCACAATGGGCATAAAATGGCCCTGGTTTCATCAAGCCCATCCCCAAGAGACCAGACAAAATATTTTCCACACCTGAAGACAAACAATTTTGGGACAAGGGTCTGGCTGTTGATGCTATGGTCATAGTGGCCACCACTAAAAAGGAACTGGCTGGGGAGAGTTCCTCTATCCATCCACCCAACAGGGAGTCCCAGGCTATGGACAGATTTTGGAAGCAGGTCTGTGCTTCAATGATCTTTGTCATAAGGTCCTTGAACTACTTGGCACATTTCACCAGACTCCAACGGGATCTGATCAAGGAATTATCAGACACTCTGATAGGAGCTGTAGCTGAGAGAGTCCAAGACAAACTGGCTTCCTAGTTAGCCACCCTAGAGTCTGTGTCCAATTCATTCAAGAGGCTGATAGCACATACAGCTGAAGGGGCATCTAGAGCAGCAGGTATAGGCATAGCCATTAGGAGACATGCCTGAATGAACCTTTGTGATTTTGTGGAACCATTCAAGTCTTTTTCATTAATGGTTCTTTGGACGGAACATCTTTATGTGGCACCAAAGTGAAAAAAAAAACTTTGTCCAGGTGTGAGAAAGATGGTAAACCCTTTCTGCTGCTGGCATACATTTTTCTACCCCAAAAGTCCTTTTCCAGGAACCAGAGGAGTGGTGGTAAAATGTGGTTCAAAATATCCCAAGGGCCTTACCAGGCTACACATGGAGGCAGTTCCCCCATGGGCAGAGGGGGTAACCAAAATGGGAGATGCTGCCCACATGGCAGAGGTGGTCTACAAAACCAGGGCTTCAGGGATTCCTTCCCAAGCAAGCCCTTTCAGTGCTTCTGAAGAGAGGCCTGATTGTATTCCTCTGCAGGCAGTTGGGGAACACGTATTCTTGCACCTAAATGCCCGGTGAGACATAACAACAGATTCCTGGGTGCAATGGATCATATCCAGAGGTTATACCATTAACTTTTCTCAATCTGTCCCATTTCAGATGAAAATTCCCAATGTTCCACCCAATCAGAGGGATGCAGCAGTAGTACAAGAAATCCAAAAACTGCTGGACAAAAGGGTCATTCAACAAGTCCCACCAGACCAGGAAGGATCCAGAACATACTCAAGATTCCTTTTAATGCCAAAGAAGATGGGGGGCTGAAGACCAATTTTGGATCTCAGTGTACTGCACAAATCAGTTTGATAAAGGAAGTTCTAGATGGTCACAGTGCAGTCTATTCTTCCCTTTCTGAAGAAAGATGACTGGATGTGCCCAAGAGACTTTCAGGATGTGTATTACCACATAAAGATGGACAAACACTCCAGAAAGTTCCTCCACTTCTGACTAGGAGCCGGTCACTGCCAATTCAGAGTACTGCCCTTTAGACTCACCACAGGCCCCAGGGTGTTCACCAAATGCATGGCAGTAGTAGCAGCTCACTTGAGACTATATGGAATCCATGTGTTTCCCTATCTGGATGACTGGCTCATAACCGCTATGACCAAGCATCAGCTGATAATAGCCAGGGACTACACCCTCAGCACTTGATGCTCATCTGGGGATAACAGTAAAAAATCATGTTTAACCCCAACACAAAACTTAAAGTTCATAGGGGCAGTATTGGATACGTAGACAATGACAGCATCTGTTCCCCCAGATCATCACCAGAGAATTGTAGTTTAGGTTCAAATGTTAATCCTCAGGAACAACGTTCCAGCACGTTTAGTCTTGCAAGCCCTGGGATCCATTGCAGCTTCTATAACTCTGGTGCAACTAGCCAGGTTTCAAAATGTTTGGGTGAACAGACCATCTGGATGAGATAGGAGAGCTGGCACTGGGTCCAGAATCAAGAGCTGCTGAGTTAAGTGAGGCCAAAGAAACAGGAACCAAACCTCTAGAGGCCAAAAAGGAGTAATGAATATGACGGTACTCTTCAACCTGCATACTTTCTGTAAAAATTTTGGAAATAGGGATATAGGTGGAAAGGCATACTGTCATCCTCATTACTCCATTTTTGGCCTCGACAGGTTTGGTTCCCATTTCTTTGGCCTCACCTAACTCAACAGCCCTTGATTCTGAACCCAATGCCAGCTCTCCTATCCCATGTGGTCCATGCTTCATCACCCATTGCCACAACAAGTCCTGATCACCAAACATCACAAGACAGATGCCCTTTGGTGGATGCATTCACATCAAATTCTTCATGGTCATCCCTTTGTCTTTCCAGAGCTCACGGCCATAGTGACCATGGATGCCTCCCAGATGAGGTGAGAAGGGCATTATCTGGACAAGATGGTCCAAGGCACTTGGTCCCGTATAGAGGCCAACGAGCACATCAATGTTCTAGAGATAAGAGCGGTGCTTCTCGCACTGCAGGTCTTTTAGACAGCTCTTCCTCAAGGGACTATTACAATTCAAACAGACAACATGTCAGTAGTTTAGTACATCAATAAACAAGGAGGAACCAAGTCTTACCCCCCTTGTCGAGAAGCACTCAGAGTGTGGCAATGGGCAATTTCTTCCAACCACTTTCTAATAGCAATGCACATACCAGAGAGCTCCACTGTTATTGCGGACAAGCTGGGCAGATGTATTCTTCAGCCTCACAAGTAGTCTTGTAGGTGTCTCAGTCTGAAAGCAGCAAAAATGGTTTTCCATCTTTGGGGTCAATCTTGCTGCTATCTTTTTGCATTCCCCCTAAACAAGAAATGCAGCAACTACTTCACCCTAATTCCCCCTCCAGGTTACCAAGAGACACTCTTCTCCCCAGTTGCCCTCCCCCCAATCTCCTATATGCCTTTTCACCTATATCCCTAATTCCAAATTTTTTACAAAAAGCATGCAGGTTGAAAAGTACCGTCATCCTCATTACTCCATTTGGGCCTCAACAGGTTTGGTTCCCATTTCTTTGGCCTCACCTAACTCAACAGCCCTTGATTCTGGACCCAGCGTCAGCTCTCCTATCCCATCCAGATGGTCTTGTTCACCCAAACATTTTGATCCTTAAGCTAACTGCATGGTTCCTCCAGTTCCATTAATTGCCAGGCATCCATATATTTCTTTCCCAGTATGCCACATTCTTTTATCAGCCCACAAGCCTTCCACTAGAAAGCTCTACTCCAGTAAGTGGAAGAGATTCACTTTTTGGGCCATTAAAAACAAATAGATCCTTTTACAGCTTCTATAGAACATGCGCTGGACTTTTTAGCCTCGCTGTTTAATGTTGGAGCTTCTCCTTCCACTTTCAAAATACAACTGGCTGCTATTTCTAATTTCATAATGGCTTGGATAAACATCCCTTAGCCTCTCATAGCCTTTGTAAATCATTTCTAAGAGGCACTTTTCTGCTAATGCCTCCATTCAAGGATCCGACACCTCCTTGGGACTTGAACCTAGTTCTTATGTCTATGACACATTCTCCCTTTAAACCCTCTGCGGATTGCGACCTAAAGTTTTAACCCTAGAAGACACTCTTTTTGGTAGCCATTTCCTCTGCCAGAAGGATTTCAGAGATCCAGGCTTTATCATCCAAACCTCCTTACATTGTTTTCCACAAGGATAGGGTATTCTTACAAACTAAACCTTCCTTCTTACGCAAGGTTGTGTCACAGACAAATATGGACCAGACCATTGATTTACCAGCTTTCTTCCCTAACAACTCTAATAAAGAAGAGAGCATCTTGCACCTTTTAGATGTCCATAGACAACTACAGGTCTGTCTTTGCAGGATCAAAGATGTAAGACAATCCAGTCAATTATTTGTTTCTATCTCTAGTCCAAAGTTGGATGAGGTAGTCAGCAAAATTACTCTTTCCAAGTGGCTGAAAGACTGCATTTCATTAATTTATGACAAGAATAATTAAACCTTGACCAAACCAGTCAAAGTACATTCTACAAGGTCTATAGCTACTTCAGCTGTTTTCAATCCAGAGCTTCAATGGATGACATATGTGCAGCAGATACTACCTGAGCATACCTTTATTACTCATTACAAATTGGACCTGATCTCTAGGGGACAATTGTCCTTCAGCTCGATGATGCTCAGCAATGTCCTTCCATGATTCCACCCAAGAATTTAGGTAGCTGGGGACTCTGTCCCATCTGTCAAGGATGGAATGAAGTTTGACAACATCAGATAAAGAAGTTATGTACTTACCATAATGTTCCATCTGTGTTGTCAAATCTTCATTCATCCTTGACACCCCCCCTCCATCCCCTGACCTAAAAGTTTTTATTGGTGGAGCTGATCTAAGCGACCTTATACTTTTGTCGGGTTAATCACAGTAGATAAGGTTTCCTCCTGATCTAACTTTCAAGTATCTGTATATATATCTATTTGTATGTATGTGTGTATGTGCATATGTTTTGCATGTTTCTATATCATTTCCGCAAACTCGATCTGAGGTAACTGAGAGAGAGGGATTCTGGGTAGAGGTAAAGCTCAAGAGTTTTTGACTGGCACGAGCTGTAGTAACAGCCAAGTTTGTTCCGATATCAGAACCGAGCCCTATCTGTCAAGGATGAATGAAGATTTGACAACACAGATGGAACATTATGGTAAGTATACAACTTCTTTTTCATCAAAAGTTAAACTTTTTCACATACTGAATTCTGGCTTTGTTTCTTTAAATGATCTAACTCTACAATGTCACACTATTTGCCAGATCTACAGTTTATATATTTACAGTATTAATCAATTTATTTATTAAAGAGAGAAGGGGAATTTATCTCAGTTCATAAGGGTAGTTTATTCATATGCCACTAAATTGCTGTTTTTCCTCCATTCTCAAAAATCCTTTAGAAATGTATACAGATTAAACTTCTTAAATACCTTTTTATAAACAGCTTTTTTCTAAGTCAAAATATGTTTTAACCCCTCATCACAGGACTGAAATAGACTTATTCAGTATTGTTCAGTTTATCAGAAATCATCTCCATACCCATACAGGACATGTTTATGGGTTTTGTTTTTTGAATTTATATAAAGACTTTGATAAGGGCAATTGTTATTAGACCTCCTTTTAGCTTATTTCTAAATGTATAGCGTAGCTCTTGCAGGTGTCTTTCTACTTATCTTGAAGGAAGAAGTCAAACTTTAACTGAAGCGATGCCTTCTCTTTATCCTCTCTCTGTACTCTTGGAGCTTTACAGAGTTATGTCCATGTTCCTCTCTTTTCTCAGCCTTCATGAACATCAATTCAGTGCAATGGTTTCAAATTAGTTCAATATGTGTATGACAAAGGTGCCTTACTGGCAAATGAATATACCACCATTGCACAGCTGGAAATCAAAAGTATTTATAACAATGCTGAGTCATGGCTGACTACTGTAATCCTCCATCTTGATGCATATTAAATCTGCTTAGATCTTCAGCTGTGACCAATTGCCAGACACAATGGCCAGGATTCACAGTGTTACACAGTACATATGGAGAGTGCTAAAACTAAGGCAATTCACTTTGCAAAACAGGTGAAGGCTATTGTGGATGCAAAAGGCAAGTGAGAGAGCCAGCATATCAAGAATAAATCCCCCTAAATCTGTGGTGGTTGTAACACCTAAAGACACTAAAGACCCATCAGATCCAGCTTCATATAGACCTATTTCAATTTTAAGCCATGATTATAAAGTGGCTTCATCCATAATAGCTAAACGAATGGCAAAGGTGTTGCCAAAATTGATAGTTACAGATCAGTGTGATTTTGTAGAGAGGAGGCAAACATTTAATAACATTAATAGAGCAGTGATGAGCCAGAAAGAAGCAGAATGCAAGAAATCCCTGCTGTTGCTGGTGGGTCTAGAAGCAGAGAAAGCATTTGACAGAGTAAGCTGGGATTTCATGAGTAGGGCAATGGAAGCATTTGCATTCCCTGATAGAATAATAAGGTTAATCAAGAGGATTTTTATTTAGTTTATTTATTGACATTTGATTACCGGGAAAGTCTGGCTGGGTAGGAGCCCATTTTCAGTGGAAGCCCAGGTAGAAAAGTTCCAAAGTGTTACTAAACATTTTAAGAATAATAATTTTGCAGTCTTTAAAAATAACACAAAAAACAAATACAGTTTAAATAATCATACCAAATTAGTCATAATATGAAACACTGATTAAGGGTAGATACAAGTTATATGACTATAATTTTATAGTTAGAGAAATTTTAGCCAGTTTATAAAGAAATTAAAGGTAAGTTAGTGTACTATAAACATGAATTGCAATACAGAGTGAGAAAAAACAGGGTTATAGTATATTTAGGGAGAAAGCCAGGCAGAAAACTTGATAGAAGTAAGGAAGTGAGTGAAGAAGGGAGATTAAGGAGATGTAAGGTATGAATAGGTATTTGTCCACGTTAAGGGACATAGTTTATCCTGGTGCTGAGCAAGAGCAGAGCCAGCCTTTGGCTAGGAAGTCTATGAGGTATGAGTCATATAAGTTATATGATATATGTGAGATTGGAGCAAGAATTAAAGTGGGAGGGTTCCTCTCCAATAAATTGTGCTTGAACAGAGAAACCAGACAGGGGTGTTCTATTTCTTCTTTGTTATTTGATTTATGTTTAGAGCCATTGGCAATGAAAATAAGGGACTCAGAAATTCAAGGATATAATTGCTATGATAATTAGAAATTCAAGGATATAATTACTATGACAATCAAGAAAAGTTGGCTTTATTTGCATAAAATATTATTTTATACCTAATAAAACCAGATAAGGACATTTCTGTGTCATGGAATATTCTGAGAGTGTTTCATATCTTTTTGGGATATAAAATTAATCAAAATAAAACAAATGCTAAGCTGTAAATTATGTACCCACACATGAATTGATTCAGAGATCCCATATTTATGGGGAGATGATTAAGTATTTAGGAAGCCTTGTCCTATAGTTCTACTCTGCTGCTTTCTACTGCTACCTCTTATACTTACTCTCCCTCTATAAATACCCTTCACCTATATCCATCACTAGTCTTTCTACTATCTACGATACACTTATGTACAACCTTTCTCTTCTGATTATTGCTTAGTTTCTGCCTCTATCCCTACCTTCTTACCTGTAACATTTTAAAAACCTAATTCTTGTGTGTCTCTCTTCTCTTTTTTTACAGTACTCCACTCCAGATGCTCCCTCCCTGCCTCTAAAATATAAGGGCTACCTCCTGCAAAACCCCAGATGTTTCCCTGGATGTTTGCCTGCTAGCCTGGGCCTTATAGCAAGAATTACTGAGAGGACTCCTCAATACAAAATTTTGTGAATGTATGTACCCTTAAACTAAAGTATTGTGATTACCTCATGCTACCTATATATGCGAACCTGCCCTTCCATGTGTGAATCTCAGTAGCCTACCGCAGACTGCTTACTACTCTCTCCCCTCCAGTCCGTAGTCCGAGGATAATTCTTATTGCCACAAAAAGAGACTAGCTCATCTTTTTTGCCTGCTATCTTCCTATATCACTAGGTGGCAGCACCTACCAACAACACGCCTGTACTACATTAATCTCTTATGACTTACGTACTTTCAAACTGACTATATTTTTCATATCCTACCCTCTATTTCTCTAAAACTGGTAATAAACCACTCCCTCCCTACAAAAACAATCACCAACATTTAAATAGTTTATTTCACTACTTCTTCCTTACAGTATTCATCACTTTACCTACTTACCTTACTTTTGCAAGGCATTTGCCGATACTTTTTCTGCTGTATTCTCTCCCTTTTGCCCTATCCCGCTCCATTCACCCTATGGGCTCACTCCGCTCCCCTACTCTACCCCTAATTCCCACCCACCTCCTCAGGAACTACATTTATACATAGCTAGACACTCCCCCACACACCCAACAACCAATCCATATCCCTCCCATCCCACAACTGCTCAAACATACCACACCTACAAATCCAACCAATTACCACCTCTCCT
Organism: Protopterus annectens; assembly: GCF_019279795.1. Taxonomy (NCBI): domain Eukaryota; kingdom Metazoa; phylum Chordata; order Ceratodontiformes; family Protopteridae; genus Protopterus; species Protopterus annectens. Next base: position 109,647,033 of record NC_056749.1, read on the forward strand.
TAATAATGAAGACATACCTCCTGCAAATGTCACTACTATCTTTCTTAATATGTGCCTATCACACTACATCTTACAACTACCCAGCACAGGACAACTTCCCACAACCCCATAATGCCACTGCCAATTTACCTCCCAACCTACCCCCTTACTCACTAACAATTAACCCCAGCTTATACAATATTACTGCTGTAAGCTATAGCCATATTAGACTCTTTACCTCTTACCCCAAATCAACAGCAACTCAAAGTCCCATACTTCAAACAATTAGAAACAAAAAAACACTTTAACCCCACTCAATTCAGATAAGAACTAATACTATATAATTGGTCTGACCTTTATTACCTACCCATAAATGAAGCTATTCAACACTTTAACTCCACCTTCTTAGATATATTAAACAGACAGGCCCCTGCAAGAACTACTAGAGTAAAGTCAAAAACAGTCCCATGGTTAACTAGGGAAACTAGGCAAAAAATAGCTGAAAGAAATAGAGCCTGGACAACCTGGAGGTCCAATAAAAGCCTTAGTACACAGCAAGCCTACCAATAGATTAGGAATCTAACCAAAAAACTAGTTATCTAAGACAAGAAAAATGACTTAATTGCCCATCAAACCCAACACATGAATAACCCTAAGAAATTATGGGCAGGTTTAAACAAGTTAATACACCCTGGTAAAACAATCACCCCACCCCCAACATCAGGTTTAACAAAAGACAACATAGCTGAATCATTCAATACATTCTTTACTGAAACTGTACAAGCTCTAGCCCAGCAATATCTCACTGTCACTACAACAGGTGTCCCCACCCCCACTAACTACATGCCCAATTTTAAACTGCAAGTCACCCCAACCTCCTACACAAGAAAACTACTATCCCAGCTGAAACCCACAACACTAGGAATAGATCCCTCCCCCAATGAATTTCTAAAACTGGCAGCAGCAGAAATAGTTGCACCAGTTTCTATACCAATCAATAGATCAATTACGGAAGCTACAGTGCCCTGATTTGGAAAACTGCCTATATCATACCTCTTCACAAAGGAGGCACTTCATATGACATATCTAACTACTGAACAATCACTATTCTATCTCCTCTGGCTAAAATATTAGAAAAATGCATCCACCATCAACTTATGTCCCACCTTATAAATCAAGAACTCATATCTCCATCTCAACATGGTTTCTGTCCAAGTCATAGTACCACCACAGCTCTGTTAGCATTCACAGACACCATAAACCATAACAGGAGCAATGGTAAACTTACTTATGCCCTTTTCTTAGACCTATCAAAAGCTTTTGATATGGTTAGCCATGACAAACTCATCTGACACCTCAAAAACCTAGGATTAGACAACCAATCAATTTCCTGGTTCGACAACTATCTTAAGGACAAGCAAGAAGCAGTACAGTGGAACAATAACTTGTCTCCACTTTTACCAGTCACTGTTGGGGTATCTCAGGGATCAATACTGGGTCCCTTGCTATTCTCAATTTTCACAAACAATCTCCACTCAGCAGCAAATAGCACTAGCCTTATCCAATACGCAGACAATTCCACTATAATATGCAATGCCTCAACCCTGCAAGAACTACACAATAAAACCCAGGACAATTTCCACTCAGTTGAAAACTGGCTTACTGACAAAGGCCTCATTCTTAACCCCAAAAAAGACCAAGATCCTGCTATTTCACCCCTCACAAAATACCACCCTTACCGCCACTTTCAATATTCACTCTAAAAATGGTACACTTATCACACCCGAATCTCACACAAAACTACTAGGCGTCACCATTGATAACAAGTTAAAATTTGATATCCACATTAATCTAGCTATTAAAAACACTCACAGAAAGCTAGGTAGTCTCTATAAATACAAATCCTACTTGACCTATACTGCTAGGACCACAATTGCTCGCACTCACTTGCTCTCAACATTACTTTATGAATCCCCAGTCCTAACAAATCTATCCAAAACAGAAACCAGCAAACTGGCAACCTGCTATAATTAAATAGCCAAATTTGCTAATAACTCATCTTTTAGAACCCATCACTGTCATAATCTAAAACAATTGGCCTGGCTTGAACTGCCAAATTTATTAATCTACAATCAACTTATCATTACTTATAACCTGCTCTCCCACCCAAATAAAACACCAGCTTTAAGCAACCTAATTCAGCAGTATTCCTGTCCTAGGCAACTCTGCTCCACAGATAAGTTACTATTAACAGTTACTAGATCACACAACCATGCTGGTGACTCTCTCTACTCATCTTACATATCCAAAATTTGGAACTCCCTGCCTTCTTCCATTACCCTGGAATCTTCTCTATCCAAATTTAAGAAATCTATCAAAAGCCATCTCAGCAACAAATGGTTATGTCTCTGCACCACATCAGACTGACTTCAGTCCTACTCCACTCCTGCTATAACTCTTGACTCAAACACTCAATCTCCTGATATGACTGTTTAGTCTTATCAATACCATATCCAGATGCATGATGTGACTCTAGATAGGATATTTAACATACTTTATTGTTAGTACATGTATTGATCATTATATATGTATTTGTGAAGGAATTAATAATGTGTGCTCATCTATATTGTCTGGTTGAATATACCAGATATATTGTTTGTATGTCTTGCATATGTGTTTCTTTGGAGCTTTTCTCCCCGGGCCTCCACTGAAAATGGACATGTATCCAGTTGGACTATCCCGGTTAATAAATGTAAAATAAAATAAATAAATAAATAAAATTTAGGGGTATGGATTAAAAAGGCTTCTGTTATGGCAGCTAAGCATATGTGGGAAGAGACTAAACAAAAGACAACACAAAAACTGAAAAACTGGAAGCTCTTGTTTATGGATATAAATAGCAATATGCAAGCAGGGAAATGTTTTTGTTCTGTTTACTTTAATATTCAGGTAGGCATATTTTTAATATTTATTTACTGCATTTGTTTACCAGGATGGTCCACTGGGCCTAGGTAAGCCCATTTTCAGTGAAGGCCCGGGGAGAAAAACTCCACATAAAATGACAGTACATACAAGAAAATAATATGTATTATAGAATAAAATACAGTTACAATTGAGTAAAACATTGACATTTACACTAATACATAGTTTATACAGCCACACTACACTAGGAATAATATAATCACGATGGTTCAATGTTACGTACATATTTACGCACTACTACATTGTGTAGTATTACTAACACTAATAGTAGAATTTGATTATTATAAAACAGCATTAAAAGATTAAATGTTTTTGGGCTGCAAGTGTTAGCAGCAAAGATTTAACAGCTGTAGTTTGAGATCATGCAGCCATTGTGGTGAGACAGTGTGAGAAAGATTTATAGAGTAATGAGACTGAATAACGAGAGTTTTATAGTAAAGAGACAGATATTTAAGGAGGTTTTATTTCGGCACATGAACAGTGCCAGAGTGAAGAAAGATGTTTTTTAAGGTTGACTTAAAGAGAACAGGATTACTTATGGTTCTGATATAGGGTGGGAGGGCCACCAGAGGAGAACCAGAGGAGAAGTTGTGGATGATAATTAATAAAGAGTTGCAGGGATTTATCTGGGAGGGGAAGTGGGCAAGGGTCAAATGGGATAAGCTGATCCTTCCTATAGGACAAGGTAGTTTAGGAGGGTCCCTATCTGTTCAAAAAAAAGCAGTTCATCAAATGGCATTTTCAGTGCAATTACATCTTACATGCTGTTGGGCAAACTAGTCATACTGAGATTGCTATACTGTGAGGATCAGGAAATTTGCCCCTTTCTCACTATAGTATGATCTCAGAGTTGGTATATATAATTATTGGGGGGTAGGGGGTTGCACCCCTCACATGAGGAGAATTCTATGAATGACATTTCCGATGAAATGCTGTTCATTGAAGTGATGGCTCAATAAAGTGATATAGACCAGGTTTAGGATTACCTGATGTGAAGTGATATTTTAGAGCTACACAGTTAAGGCTCATATAGATAACACAAGCAGAACGTTATAATTCAAAGTGGAAAGGGATGATGATGAAACAGGGGTGGAAATTCAAGAAATAAAGATAGAGTGTGATTTTGGATGCAAATCCTTGAGGAGAATAACAACTGCCATACAGAATATTATATTCTTAAAGTAGCAGAAAGTATTCTGAGAACTAAGCTGACATGAAAATGGAGAAAGATTTTTACCGGTAGGAACGACTGCAATTGGGGGAACAGAGAATGAACAATTGGGGGTTGGAATTTACTGGAGAAAATTGGCAAAAGAACAAAAAGGTATTGAGAGCAAATAACTAGAGAGGGAAAGGTAATAGGATGGAAAGAGGCCAGTAACACATTTGGACTGAAGGCTAGAGACTGCCTTCCCTACCAGGGATTGATATCAGAGTATAGGCAAAGAGAATAGGATAGGGATCCTAAGAAAAAGACCTTCACTGGTACAGTTTTTAGTTGAATCTAGAACAAGAGTTGCTGTTAAAAAGTGATAATTGGTAGGTAATACAAAACAGACTGCATAATAACCAGAGGAATTCATCAGAGGAGGTTAGAAAAAAATTGGAACGTGAGACCGGATAAGCAATTTACAAAGGAACAATGGGAAGACATATGTATGGCACCCAAGTATGTAACAAAGTCTAGCAGACTTAAGATTTTTTGCTTGGAAGTATTTGCATAGATATTTTTATACCCCAGGCAGACTCCAAATAACTTTTCCTCAGTTAGATGGTAAATGTTGGAGGTGTGATGAGAAAGAAAACATAAGAAACATGTTTTGGGAGTGTAACTCATTGGCAGGCCTTACAAATTCTTTACAGAGTACTCTGTCAGAAATATTGGGTGAGAAAATGGGTGTAACTAAAACTGTATTTGAAGCAAAAAATTAACAACAGAGAAAAAAAATTTGAAGTGGGATCTTTAAAGGATCAGAAAAAATGACAGAGATGGCATGTTAGTGCCATAAGAAAACTGCTTTAGTATACAGGGATAAAGCACTGACTATGGTGCTTATGTTTTAGTTTAACAAAACAAAAAATTATTCATTTTCAACTGTAGCAAACAGCTTGCTACGAATATAGTATACAGTCTATATCCTGCCAGCATAGAGCACTACAGAGCTCAGGTTTTAGTTAGAAAAAAATGTTTTTTTCCTTTTATACTGCAGTAAATTGCTTGCTACAATGTAACAAAACAGTTGCTACAGTTTAAATGACACATGGAGTGCCACAACACTCAGGTTTGACCAAAAAATGAAAAAAAACAGCATTGCATTTAAGAGAGAAAGATAGGGGTCAAAAGTAGATTAACATGGCTAAACACGGGTAAGCTCAGCAGGGAGAAGGATGCTACAGTAATGTGGCTGAAGGCAAAAACTCACAAGATTTTTTCCATAAGCTGTGCACTTCCATTTAGTTTCAGTTGCAGGTGGTGCTCAGCCATAGATATTGCATAAATACAGTGTAAGAAGACTAATGACACAGAAGGGAGCAGATACATAGGGTGAGAAGGAGGGTGGGACCAAGTAGTTTATGACAAAAACATGATAATATTGAGCTTAACAATATGTAGGCAATAGCTACACATAACATAGTATATTAAAACCAGTCAGTAACACTTAGCTAATTCCTGAATTAGAACATTTGAAAGTAGGCAAAATCCATCTATATATATATATATATATATATATATATATATATATATATAAGCATTATCTCATCCCACCACAAAGGAACTCCTGCTTCACACCCTTTAAATAACTCATTTGAAGTAGACTGACAATTTACAGATTAAGAAGGGATGAAAAGAGAGAAAGAGAGTCAAAAGGAGAGATGGATAGCAACAGAAGTTTTTGTGAGACCATCTGTATAATGTATTATTTTTAGTTATTTCCTCGTTTTAAGCTGTCATGCTCTGCACAATTAAGTGCTTGCTATAGGGAGCAAAAAGTGGTAGGACACTGCATCTCACATTAAGGCATGAACAGGAGAAGGGGGCATACTAAATCTCCCTGTTGGGGATAGAATGTTTTGCAAATGTTGTCTTGTTGCACTATTCTAATGGTATGTTAATGAAATGTTGTAAATGGGAGGAGAGAAATGCAGACATTTGCAGTTAGCTATATGATAGGAATATAAAATGTCATGAAATAATAATTTGACCTACAGCTATAATTGAATGGGTTCACTACATATGACCAAAAGTTCATATGACCAAAGCCCATTTGACTGAGACCAAATGACCGAAAGTTAGTTTGACCGAAAACCCATATGACCGAAAACCCATTTGACCGAAAAACAGCACTGGCAGGTATATGCCCTGTTCCCCACTGTAGTGTGACCCTGGAGTGAGAATATAAAGTTAGAGGGGGTGTGGGGGGCACAGCCCTCCACATTGGGGGGTGTGGGAGTCGTAGCCCCCCCACACACACACATTTTGCAACCAGTTTTTACGATGTTGTATGTTTTAATGCATTTTTAATGGATACACATGTACATAATAGTGCATAAACTGCAATTATGTGGGGGGCTACACCCCCACACCCCCCAATGACCCCCCAACAATATATTCTAACTCCAGGGTCACACTACAATGGGGAACAGGACATATACCTGCCAGTGCTGCTTTTCGGTCAAATAGGTTTTCGGTCATATTCTGGCATCTCTTTAAAAGTATCTGTCAACTGGATTCAATTCCTGACACCTTTAATTTATTCTCTGAGTGCTGTCCAGAGTGCTGATGACTGCACACTGCCACTGAGCTTGTATGTGTGATAGAAGGCATCCTAAATTAAATTGTTTGCTTTTTTCCTTAGTCAGTGAACTGTGTGTGTGCACTGCTGAGAGTAGAGCAAATGCAAAGAGAATTAGAAAAAAACTATGATATAGAAAAAGCTGACAGTAAAATAAATTCAATCAATGGGTATATCTAGCAATGACCAGAGCAATAAGTGCATTTGATTGACACATTAATCCCTCTCACATCTCCTTGCAACATCAGAAATGTACTTTGTGGAAAACATTATCAGACGTGTAGTTAAAGACAAATAATGTGAGAGTGAACAGACAATAGCTCAGATATTGTTAGCAAAACTAAGAATAGTTGAATTTTAATCAACACAATGATATCACAAAATGTGTGTAAATATGTATTCAGACCATCTTCTGCAAATTTAATGATTAACTGGATTTGAACTGTGCATCTCCTGTGCTATTTTTCTCAGTTCTTTTCAGTTGTACCTTGTCCTTCAGGGATAGGTATCTGAGAGGTGCAATGTATTCACTAAGTACTATCCAGAGACTTGATGGTTGTGCACTACCATTAGGCTTGTTTGCACTACAGAAGGCAGCCTAAATTAAAATTGTCATGTTTTTCCTTGGGAAGGGAACCTAGTTTCTGTGCTGCAGAGTACAGAGCAAGTGCAAAAGGCATTAGAGAAAAAATAAAAAAATGACAGAAAAAAAAGCTTAAAGGAAAACTTAATTTGCATTACAGTAACACATTCAACTTTCTCACATCTGCTTGACATTCTCAGCATGGTATTTACTAGCAAATAATATTAAAGGGGACATACAACAGCTCTCTCGTTGTTAGCAATAGTGGGAATAATTGATTTTCAAACAGCAACACAATTATGTCATAAAATGTGTGAAAATATGCATTCAGAGCCCCCCTTTTAAATTATTACTTATGTGGATTTGAACCCAGCATTAGCTGTTTTGCTTTTCTCTAAAATCACTGTATTTACACCTTGTGCCCCAGAGAAAGTTACCTGGCAGATGCATTTTCTACATGGAGTACTACTCAGAATGCTGAAATCCATGCACCAGTGTCAGACTTCTTTGCACTACAAAAGGCATCCTAAATTAAATGTTTCCCTTCTATCCTTAAGCACTTAACTGTAGTTCACTGCTAAGGACTACGCAATTTTAAATGGCCCAAAGGAGGAAGAGAAAAAATGGTACTAAAATACAGGAAATATTATGAAACAAGTAGTTAAATTGTATATGTTTGATCTGTCCTCATCTTGGTTGTGTTTTATTAAGAATCACTATGTTCACAGAAATACAATCATCTCTGGATTAGAACTCCAGAACACTAGTGCATTCACAAGACATAGTTCAGATTCTTATCACTATGCACCATACATTATAGTCTGAACATAAAAAAGAGGTTACCTATATGCAATATGTGACATAGTATCAACTGACATTACAGGTGCAACAGAAAAAATCCTGACCTTTGTCCTGTGTAATTTTCAGTTAGATGTGTGGATGGCTAAAATACTGGCAGCCGGGCAAATCATCTCTTCTCATCCAATATAAAATAAGATATTTGAACACTGGGCCTCTTTTCTTCTCATTATTTTGTGAACATCATTCAAATATCTAAGCTTCTCTAACAAAACTGATATGTGCTTTGCCTTGCTGTTGATATATGTTTCAATGAGTAGTCTACTTCCTTACAATTGAATACACAATGTACTCAGAGACAGAAACTGTTGTCATAAATACTTCATATCAATGTTTGGAAAGTTCCTCTCCTAAGCATTTCAATTGTTGTCTCAAAATTTCTTGTCAGTGCTACCTCCCTGACACACCCTGATTGATACTGCAGTCAGAGTAATCATTCACACTTGCAAACACAGCTGATAACACTTATCTTTGCTTGTCCTTGAAGAGGTAGTGCATGTGTATGCAGTCGTGTAGGTCCTTACACCATGTTTACATTTCTTTAACTTAGTGCCAAGTTTGGAATTCTTGAATGATGAATCTATACTATATCAAGGTAATCATGTAGGCAAGGAAATTTGTATCATAGTGGGAGACACTATTTATTCAAAGACCTGCATGCTGCTAATTGCTTGCAAACTATGTTTTTGGTGTCACAACTAACTTGATACAAATGTAAGTTGCTGTTATTTTTATAAAATGCTATATTTTAACCTTAGTGATGGACTACATTTCATAATTCACAAATGGCTTAGTGCATACATTGTTTGCCCTTTGATGGTGGCATAGACGTGTATCAGTTATTTGTTACATTACAAAAGTTTTTGAGGAATGTAATATGACATTATGGAACATTTTCTATGCCCATATGGCAGGTTATTGCAGAAGATAGTTGTATCACTTTCTAGTAAGGACAGGGGTTTAACATTTCTAGTCCACAAATGTGTTAAGTATGTGATATCTAATTAATTGTCCTCCACACAAGTGGACATCCAATAACACCTTTACCCATTTGTACTAGAAAAGTGTACATTACTTTGGTTAATGCTGCAATGTACTACTGAGTTTCTCAGCTATTGTCCTCCTTACATGACTTTTGCACTTGCTTTTCATTTCCTATTTTCAGAGGGGTCAGTACTTAGTTGTCTGTACTATTATGAAGCTGTATTGTTTTAAATTATTTAGTGTGTTGATGTTGGTTCTGGCATAGGAGAGAAGAACAGTGAGTATACTACAGAACTTTCAAGTAGATAATACAATTCATTAATTCACACTCACCTCTTTGGTGCTAAAATTGTCCTCATGTATTCCCACCACCACCACCCTGTAGCAGTGATATCTGACTGTGCACTGCCCTTTATATATTTTTAATGTAGATGCAGTTCCATATTTGTGTGGGAAAGTACAATGCTTGATGCACATTATTTTACAAAGCCCATAGATGGATATTGCAGACATCATAATCATACAGTTTTACTGGCTTTGCTGTACATAGGACAGATGTCTCATCTTAGGGACATTTAACTACTTGCATATGGAACTAATGAGTTATTTTTCAAACAGGTTCCACATTTACCTTGGGCCTCAGATGAGGGCAGAATTGGTTGCATATTTACTGTTCTGTTTCCCAGTCTACCTGGTTTTGATGTACAATTTTCTGCATCATGCAGTCTACAATAAGTCAAAAAGGTTATAAAACCATTTTTCCTCTTCTTGTTTTCTTCTTCTTCTTGGCAGAGATCTGACAATAGCAGCAGCAACTTTAATTAAAGTTTGCTGCACATACAACTTTCTCTTGACAGCAGCGACTGCTAATATGTTTTTTAAATGTAATCATGACTGCAATCCAAAGAGTTTTGCATTTTAAAGAAAATGGTTACACTGACCCTGGGATTCATGAAGGCTGATTTTCCATGCAGGAACAGTGTAGGAGATCCTCCACGTAAAATGGCCACCGAGTGATCCAGGAAAGTGAAGTTTTCACATAAACGAGCATCCCTAAACTGTTGTAGCACAGAAAAACAGCAAATATGCAAATCACCTCATTTGCTGGTAACTATGCAAATGAGGTTATTTTGTGATCCAGCAAACTGCCAGGTCTCTGTGCTAGAACAGTGTCAGTGTAGAAATGTATCCGGCTAGTAACCGAATACATTTCTGCATCTGACAAAATGGAGACATGACAGCTCATGTAAAAGCATGTATTATGTTTAATACCCATGCCAATGGCCAAATATAAGGCCATTGGCATTAAACACTGTTTATTTTTTTTAAACTAAACTTTTTTTTTTTTGGCCGATCTCAGACGTTTAAGCTTAGGGCAGCCACTGCCGAAAATAAAAAAAAATGAGAAAAGTCCATTTTAACTTAATTCTGCATTTTCCCATTATAGTCATTGGCATGCAGAATGTAAACAATACCAAAGGCACTGGTTGTCAAAGGGAAAGTGTCCATTTAAGTGCAGTAACTAATGACCTACATACTGGGGTATGCAAATGAGGGGAGTTATACTAAATCACAGATTTCTTCAAAGTGTCAGCTTGTACATAACCTTGTAGGTGCAGCAATACAACAAAGAAAGTGTAAGATCTGAATGACTTCATAAGGGGGTGTGTCATGCTTGCTATAAGCTCAATGGAGCTCCGTGGTCCATGTCTGCCCTTAGTTAAGCACAGCTAAGGAAGGGGGTGTGTCAGATGTGCCTGAGCACTGCAACTATATTCTAAATGGGTGTGCGAGCTGTGCACCGGGATTTAAACCAAAAAAAAAAAAAAGAGGAAATGACAGCACTGTTCACATATGAGCACTGGGTATGCATGGCACACCTTGGGGCTTAAATAGGGAGGAACTGGGAAGGGAATCAGCACTAGGAAGGCAATCAAGGAGAACTTTCTACATCCAGATGCAGGACTAGAGACCAGTATTTACAGGAAGAGTACTTGGAGGAATTATTACCTGCACAAAAACAGTTTTCATCCGAGGCATGTCTTCTGCAAATATTTGAAAATCAAGCCACTAGACTCTCTAGGCTATGCACAGCTGACAATGAATTTGAAAACGTTTCAGCAACTTAAAATACATTTGCAAAGAAGAGGTTATTCCAATAGGGATGTGAATCAGAAGAATTGTGACGTACAGAACATCAGAAAGAGGAAGGGTCGACCCTATTTTTCCAGTCAATTTGCTCATGATGAGAAAGTTACCAGGCACAATAAACTTTTTCCACCATTAAGGTGCATCTTAACTTATTCTACAGATGTTTGACAAGTATGTGACATCATCAGGAAATACTGGCCAGTGCTGATGGAAGATCAGAGTCTAAGGAAAATAGTGGGAGATGTACCCAGATTTACCTTCAAAAATAAAAAGAATATCAAGCGACTCTTGTGTCATAAAGATGGAACTACTAGGAGATCTCAACACACTGAAGGTAGAAAAGGGACTGTTAAATGTGAAAAACACAAGGCTTGTCAGTACATCAGTGTTTCCAATTTGTTTCACCATACAGTTTCTGGCCAGACTTTTTTCCTAAAGGTGTGAGCCAACTGCAACAGCAAGCATTTAATATACGTGGCTGACTGCCATAATTGCAATGCCTTCTATATAGGGAAGACAAAGCACCAATTTAAAGAAATAATTCTTCGCCATGTATGTGACATTGTCCATTCTGACAAGACCAATGCTTTAGCACATGTTAAAATGCACCCTGCACAATCCTTTAAGTTTATGGTGCTACAGTTGATTCCTGAAAATATAAGGGGAGGCGATGTGCAGAATCACACTGAAGTTGCTGAAATTGATTGGATCATCAACGTACGAGCTGATCATGAACCTGGACTTAATGGTGTGGTACCATTAAAAGCTATTCTAAAGACCATACATTTCAAAACCTGCCACTGATTTTCTCAGCTAGCTTTGAGTCAAGGAAAATCATGCACCCCCCACTGCCTCCCTTCGCTAATTTTATTGGCATGAACTGGAGGGATTGGCTCATATATGCACTGTGATTGCTTTAGGTTGTTCTATTATGGTTCATGCACTGTGAATAACAGCCCTTTATGTGACAAGATTCATCTCATTGAAACAGAGTGTCAATTCACCACATCATGTTTTATTATTATTTTTTTAATCCATCTGAAGAAAGAGGACTGGTGTCTGCTCTAGCACTGCAGTGTTTAATTTGGAAGCAAATGCACACCTAATGGAGTGATGTTTTAACTTACACTTGAAGTTTTTCCACTGAAGGGTGCAACTTTACCATCCTGTCCTGAGAGGATGTTTTACTTCTGGCTTACACTGGAGGTGTCAGTTTGTGTGAACTTCTTGATTGGTTAAGCCTTCCTTAAATGGAACATTTTTTTTTTCAGTTGCAACAGGATCTGAGGAAGGGAAATCCTGAAAGTGCTTATCCATCCTGAATGGTGCACCTTTTTGTATTTTTATATATTTTTCTACAAGGAAAAGGATTTTTATTAAGGGTTCATTTTAATAAAGGATTTCAAGAGTTTTTGGATGTCCATGGTGGTTCATTCATGATCTATTCACAGCATTGCCTTTTCTTTCACGGAACACCTTTAGCTGCTAACAGGTTTGTTTTGGACTGTTTCTAAACTATGTAAGGTCAGTGGTGCATGTGGTAAATGCGTAACATAAGGGTCCAAAAAGATAGTTAGATAGAGGTTTGATCCTCACTCCTGGCAAATGTAAATGTCTGTATAGGGTAAAATGTTTTGTGGAATCTCTCACCCACTACATCACCCAATGCCAGTATTTACAAGGGCTGGTGATGTTCCTCACCTTAGAAAGTACCTTGAGACAACATCCATCCTGTAAGCTCCGTGGCGCGTGTGATGAATGTGTAACACTATAATAGCAATACATAGGTAGGCAGGGGTTTGAAACTCAGTACTGGCAAGTGTGTGTGTCTGTCATAAGTATCCTGTGTGGGGTTAGTTTGATTGTGTAGTAACAGGATCCAGTGGGGGTTGGTGTGGTTGTGTAATAACAGGATTCACTGGGGGGGAAGGTTTGCTAAATGATTATGTTGAGGACCTAGTATATGTCACAATGTCCACATTACAAGGCCAACAGTTGTCAAACACTGTAGAGGTTGGTGTAGACAATCCACAGCCCTAAATGTCTAATGTTATGTGCAATGACTATGTGACAGTATGGATTAGTGAACAATATAGGCAATCCTTCTAATACTAGACACCACTCTCCACCCACGAATCATACACAAACACACTTGGCTAGGCAACAACCACTATATCGGTAGTTCCCCTGCGTATTGCTTCACAGATAGTACCCACGGTGTGATTGCAGTGGACTACAAGCCTGTTGACCACAATAGTTCCACTGACATCAGAAAGTACTTTGATGTGTTACATCTCCTGACTGAGTGTGTGTTATCCAGCAAGTAAGAGGACATGCCACCCTGTTCCATCCTCTCAGTAGCCCAATAAATGTGTACAGTGGCCCTTTTGCCATGTTCCCCACTGGACACCTGCAACAACTGTAGCGTCTGCAAATGTACCCCACAAAGGGAATACCATGCCAATAACTCCATTGAATACCCATATCATACTGTCAATGTAGGTGCAATCACTACCTCAGTTACATAGCTAGGTCTCACCAAATTAGGTCAGGAATGCTATATCAGAAGATACTAATCTGTCCACACAACATGCCCCAGAGACCTCAAGCACACTTCCACATGTCAAAGAACATGCATGTGGGACATGTGCACAACCCAGACACTGTCCATGTTATGGAATATAAATCACATACATGGGAAGTAGTGCACATCACTGGCCACCCACAATAGAAATCTGGATGAGTGGATGGGGAATATAATACCCACCCCTGGGGACCACTCCAGTGACTATACTCCTGAGCCACACTGAGGACTATTTTCACATGGCCTGATGCCAAGGTATTCCCTTGGGCTTGCCTTGTAGAGCCTTCAGGCTCATTCACCTTCTACACACCTATGAAGCAATGAACCTATGGATCTCAGTACTGGCAAATGTGTGTGTGTGTGTGTGTGTGTGTGTGTGTGTGTGTGTGTGTGTGTGTGTGTGTGTGTGTGTGTGTGTGTGTGTGTGTGCGTGTGTGTGTGTGTGTGTGTGTCTGTGTGTGTTTGTGAATAGCAATCCCAGTGTGTTTGGTTGATGAATATCCCCTGTGGCTGTGGTTATTAGCAATCGGAGGTGTGTCTAAACCAGAATATGTACCATTCTCCATTTTACAACAGATGTAAATCAACATATGCCTATGTACAACCCTCAGCCCTATAATCTGTAAGGCATATGCAATCACTGTATTACAGACTGGGGATTACCATGCACATACTGTACCCTGCCTATGACATGGTGGATGTGTTACCACACTGCCATACCCCGTGGCTTGCTGCAGGGCCACATCCTGGTGACACACAGACACCTAGAACAGAAATGGGATACAGCATATGAGAACACATTCACTCAGCACTTCACTTGTGGGGGGAGAGAGGGGTAAAGCTGGCACTGAATGTGTTGCTAAGACTGTGGCCAGTATCTGTTGTCTCAGGATAGGTATTAGCATTGTGCAGTAACTCGCAGCACTTGTGTTTAATGTTGTGGAGGTTGTTGATGTATTTATCAAAGACTGTTGTAACTGTCATTAGTGATGGCTGCATTTCTGCTGCCATAGATGCCTTTCAGGGATTCTATGAGGGATCCAAAGTTGTGTTTGAGGCTAATAAGGGAGTTCAACAGTCATGGGACACCACCTTTCCCTGCAACAGTGTTGTCCTTCTGATGTACACATTAGTAATGGCAGGGGACCATCACATTGTCTCCCAGTGTTTGGAGGACAGTGTCTGGGTTCTGTTGGCTCTGGCTAGTACCATCCATTCATGTTCCTGTTCGTACAGTGCCTATGTGCATGATTCCACAGTCAGGCAGCTATTTCCCATTGCCATGGGAGCAGTGAAGACATCCACTCCTGTTTTCATGGCTGCAAAGTCAGCTTTGGAGAGGTTTTGCCAGGTGGTTATCTTTGTGGGGGGTGTGGCTGACATGTTAAGTTCCATGTTGATTACAGCCTGTGCGGATCTCACCATGGGGGAATTGACATCTGTGGATGAGCAACAGTCCCATATTTAAGTGGTCAACACAAGTCAAGGTTGTTGCATGCTCTACCTACCAGGGGTCAGTATGAGCTGATCTAGGCAATGGAAATGATGAATCCCAGAAGTGTTTGGCCCCTGTACTGGTGCTTGGCTACATTCCCCAAGTGATGGAGGGGCAGTTGAAGACTCTTACTCTGTCAGTGTTGTGTTGGACCATCATAGATAGCAGAGTGTTAAGGAATTTGCATTGACAGTCTAGGGACATAGATGTGGAACCATAGCAGGCTGTGGTCTGGATTGCACTATTACCCCAAGGCAGTTGTACCAGAAGTATCTTCAATGCATTATGATGGGATACTAGTCTGGAGGTGTTCCTATCCATAATGAATATGAAAACACCACCTGTGGAGGTGTGGTGTGGTCCATGTTTGGGGGTTGACAACTGTGGAATGCGTCATAGCCTGATACTGCAGGTCTGCTATCTGCTGCTGTGAACCACCTCTCTATTACAGCAGACATGTGTCCTCCACTCTGACTGCTATGAGTGGCTGCATCCTGACAATTAGATGTCAACTGTTGAGCAGCATGACCCTCAGATTGCATACATGTGTAGCTGTTATGGTGGTAATAACATTAGGAACACTGCCTAATAAGGCACCATAGGGGTGGCAAGACACTTAGCCAGTACCTGACAACCCAGCAGTGACAGATGTAGGACATCAATGGCAAGCCTTTGAGTTCTGTCAATCATGTCATCCCAAGCAGAGAGGTTCTGGATCCCCTGAGAATGACACATAACACGTAAGCCAATGTTGCAGTCAATCATCTGTTGATAGTACCGCAGCATCATTCTGGGTGACAGTGGTACACTGCCCAGGGCTACTGTCACACGTGTCTGGACTGTATAATCATAGAGTTCAATTATGTCTCCTGTCATGTAGTCCAGGGAGGTGTGTCCCAAGTCATTCTAACCCACATGGATACAGAGTGATATTCATAGTTGCTGTGGAGTGCCATGACTGGCTGTGTCATGTGTTAGATGTTGGCAGGGAGGTGTGTCCCAAGTCATTCACACTCACATGGATACAGAGTGATACAGGGAGGTGTGTCCCAAGTCAGTCACACCCACATGGACACAGAGTGATACTTGTAGTTGTTGTGGAGTGCCATAACTGGCTGTGTCATGTGTTGGATGCTGGCAGGGAGGTGTGTCCCAGGTCAGTCACACCCACATGGATACAGAGTGATACAGGGAGGTGTGTCCCAAGTCATTCACACCCACATGGATACAGAGTGATACTCGTACTTGTTGTGGAGTGACATGACTGGCTGTGTCATGTGTTAGATGCTGGCATGTTATAGATATTTGGCTGTTACCTGCTCCATATTCAACTTAGTGAGTGTGATGTGTGTGCCTCAGTATTGAGTTACCCATGATCACTGTATTGTGCAAGGTGGTTAGCCTCAGGGGCTTAGGTTGGGGGCACACAGTGTAGGTTAAATATATGGCCCTTGGTATGTGACATGTCGCTGTGTCTGAGTGGGTGTCTGCTTTGCTGGTCTGGGCTGTTTGGGTAAATGTCCATTGAGTGCCTCTGGGAAGGTTTGTGCGTGGCTTCTCACTGTATGTCATGGCTGTCAAAGTGGATGTCATAGTGTTCCACATGGTGTGGTGCAGGTGTTGATCTTATCCTCTTGACCTGCTAGTCCAGTCTTTGCTGGAGAGTGCATATGTCCACATTGGGTGATATATGGGTAACCCTCACAGGTCGGAGTGTTTGGAGTTTAGAGAGGAGGGTTGCCTGTGTACATGAGGCAGTTGCAACACTGACACAGAATGGACAAGGGCACAAGGTTAATAAGTGAAAGCACAGATAACCACCCTTCAAACATGCCAGGAGGGGTGGACATAACTAGTAAGTACTGGGGCTACATCTGTGATGAACAAGTACTGCTGACAGCTCACAGGTGTGCCACACTTCTTCATACAATAACCTGGTGAAGTGCCAAGCCATAATGCTAGTTGAAGTGCAAGTCAGAAAGAACTAGCATGATGTACAGGTGGAACAGAAGGCAGACTGTCTGCCACCTGTAATACTTTACCACAGCTGTTCAGTTATAAGCAGCTTTCACCTTGTGAAAGTTTAGTAAGCTCTGTAGTGTGTGCGATAACTGTGTAATGCTATAGTAGGCATACCTAGATAGGCAGGAGTTCTAATCCCAATACTGGCAAATGCGTAAATGTGTATGTATATATGTGTGCATGAATCATGTACTGTCTGGCTCATACCATGTTTGACCTGTGTACTTCCCTTCATTCCAGTTTAGTAGACCTGTTGATGTCATCCACCTTAGAAGTACCTTTGGAAGAGGTGGAAATGTATAAGCTCTGTGGCTCTTCACATAACTGTGTAGCACTGTAGTAGGAATACCTGGATAGATAAAAGTCCTAATCCCAATACTGGCAAGTGTGTGTATGTGTGTGTGAATCATGTGCTGTCTAGCACATACAATTTTTGACCTGTGTGATACCCTTTACACTTCCCTTCACTCTAATTTAGTAGACCTGTTGATGTCATCCACCTTAGAAGTACCTTTGGAAGAGGTGGAAATGTATAAGCTCTGTGGCACATCTCATAACTCCATAGCACTATAGTAGGAATACATAGATAGGCAGACGTTCTAATCCCAATAGTGGCAAGAATATGTATCTGTGTGTGAATCATGTACTGTCTGGCTCATACCATTTTTGACTTGTGTAGTACCCTTTACACTTCCCTTCACTCCAATTTAGTAGACCTGTTAATGTCATCCACCTTAGAAGTACCTTTGGAAGAGGTGAAAATGTATAAGCTCTGTGGCGCATCTCATAACTGCATAGCACTATAGTAGGAATACCTAGATAGGCTGGAGTTCTAATCCCAATACTGGCAAGTGTATGTATGTGTGTGTGTGTGTGAATCATGTACTCTCTGGCTCATACCATTTTTGACCTGTGTACCACTCTTTACACTTCCCTTCACTCCAATTTAGTAGACCTGTTGATGGCATCCACCTTAGAAGTACCTTTGGAAGAGGTGGACATGTATAACATCTGTGGTGCATCTCATAACTGCTTAGAACTGTATTAGGAATACCTAGATAGGGAGAAGTTCTAATCCTGATGCTGGCACTGTTTGTGTGTGCGTGAGGATCATATCTTGTGTGGCTTATACCATTTTGATGTGTATACCATTCACAGCTGGTGACCACCTCCCGCTGCCATTAGTTTATATAGTGTGGTAACAGCATCTGCCTCACATGCAGCAGGTTAAACTATTATACAGTCCCCTGTACAGATGTGTCTGGAATATCCATATGTTTGAAACCTATACTTGGTCAGAAGTGGTCTGTGTGCCTTAACAATGTCCATGTATGTGATAGTATAGCCAAATAAGCCACAGTGAGTGTACTGACACATATGGCAGCATGAGGTATCATACCTGACTGAAACATCATGCTGACAGGACGTCTGCCACCCTCACAGGTGGCCAGCCTTGTAGGTGCAATACATGAGTCCAGATGCTTGGTTTTACAAGTGAACTGTACCTGTTATGGGTCACATTAAAGGCTGGAAGAGGTGTGGACTGTCATATTGTTGTCTTAATTAGTATGTAACAGGAACACCTAGCATCTTAAGAAGGGTGTGTACACAATTTATATCCACTGTATACCAGTAATGTGTCACACATGACCCTACCTTAGGCCGTTTGTCCAGCACACTTTGCTCTCCTCTGTCCAGATGTCTTGGCACTGACAAGTTGTGAGGTATGCTACAGGAATGTTGAATTCACATCAGATAGGCCCCAGTGGTGACCACTGTGATGCAATACAGTTAACCCCAGCACACGTGAACATGCACAACAAGCAATATAGCTATTGCATAAAGCAATATAGCTATTACTGATGGTTGTGTGCATGATTAAATTGCATGTACGTCACATGCCTGGGTATTGCCATGCAACAACAGAGCAATGTCATACTCCCCAGCTTCAGGCTGCTGCCCCATATGCAGACCAGAGGGTCCTAGGTAGTTGTGAGAGGGAGTTATTGTCAACAGACGCACATGTGGCCTTGGTACGGTATGGATGCAGCATGTCTGCACATCTACAGTACTAACTACAATAATACACTATGTCCTGTCCTCACCATACATGCTCACCTCTGTGCATTAGGAAAACCCTATCCACAACTGCAATCAGACCTAACACATGCATGTAGATACAATACAGATGCATGTATGTCTGATACATTAGTGTACTAATCCCCACTGGGCCCTTACCTGCATGCTCCTCATCCAGTGTGTGTGCAACCCATCTCCACAATGCTTTCCTCAGTGTCATGGCTTGTGCATTCGGCGTGTGTCCCACGTGTGGTGAGGAGCTCCTCAGTGGGAGTCAGTGGGGGCTGCATTTCTGGGCCACCACCTGTGGCTAGCAGGACCCTCACTACAGCAGCAGCCCATTGACGGGCATGGCATTTGAGGTCGGTGGCCCGATGTTACACATGCTCATAAGTTCTGCTGTGCAGGCACGCATCATTTACCCTGTGGACCACACTGTTCCACAGGGCAGTCCTCTCCCGCACATCTTCTGCTCTCTGTCCAAATGATAGGGCATAATGTCCAATCAGATATTGGGTGATGATGTCTGTTTCCCCAATAGAGAATGCTGGTAGGTGAGCACTCTGCATGTTACCTGGAAGACATAAACAGGAAAAAGATCACAGGACCTCATACAGTTGTCAAAATGCACATCAACAGTGGATATTACTTGCAATAAATCCACACTACACCGAAACCCTCAAAGCTATCATGGCTATAGTAGCTTGCATTATGCTCCTGTCCCTGAGCTATCTTATTCCCCCAATGTTGGACACTTGATTGCATAATCCTCTATTCTCCATTCATTTCTGTGTAGAGAGTTGACGTTGAGCATCTTCCATGTGGATGGTGTGTGGATGGTGACAGGACTGTATTTGACTGTGGTGTGTGATGGAGCTGTGAGCACATTCCTGAGTTCATGTATGAGGCAGACAGTGATGTTATTATGCCCCATGGAGATATGCTGTTGTTGCCATCAGTAATCAATATGTACATGCTCACCATTGCTGAGGGGAGGAGTGTGGTTGATGTGCATATCCCCCTGTACAACTGGGGTGGACAGGGTGGCGATGTTCCCACCTAACCTGTGTGATGCAGATTGCCTGCATCCATTACTCCCATACAGGGTGACTTGTGTTGTTTCTTCTGAGACTTACTACATATGTGGAGATACGGTTGCAATTGTCCTTGGTGGTGTAGATATGTCAGATTCATAGTAATAGTCAGCCTTACAGAAAGTCATCTGTAAACTTATATGCTTCCTCAGATATAGGTGGACTTGCTTCAAAGTTGTTGCCTGCACCTATGTGTCCCTGTACAGCCAATGTAGCGGCCTATTATGTGGTTTGTGTATTGCTGCTGTCCACCAAAAAGGATTAATCTACCTTGGTGGGGGCTGGATATACAAGTCAGGTACTGCTGTGTCCATATAGCTACAGTGGAGATAAAGGGTACACAACCCTGATACACTGCCTGGTATTTGTGCAATTGGAACATGACACCACAGTAACTCATTTCATAGTTTGACCTATAGCCTGTACAATTCAATTGAAAACATAACAATCAGGTCTGTGAAAACATATGGAAATAATACTCAGTACAATAAGCCAGTTGAATGAGTATGCACACCCTTAAACTGATGTGTTGTGTATGCGCCTCTTGACATGGTTACACCATTCATCCGTCTTGGTCTGGACTCTAACATCATGGCACATCTTCACTTGGCAATATTTGGCCAACTTCCTAGAATCACCTTTGATTGTATTTCAATGGAATTGTACAGGTTAGGGGTCACATAAAGATGAGAAACATTATGAAATGATCTTCTGTGGTCTGATTGTCATACAGCACACATACCTGGCATTCTAACAGGAGTGTGGACACTTGTGATATCCACTGTATATAGGTGTGGATATAGCTGGTAGTGGTAGGCATGGATAGAGGGCCATAACACAGGTGGGCATTTCTCTGTTTAATAGCTGAATGTCATGCCTATTCTAGTACCCATATCAGTGTCAAGGTATATATATATATATATATATATATATATATATATATATATATATATATATATATATATATATATACACAAACACACACACACACACACACACACACACATATATATATATGTGTGTGTGTGTATATATATATATATATATATATATATATATATATATATATATACATTTTCACTACTGTTAAATGACTGTGCTGCATGATATGCTTGAAAAAACATCAGACATGTCAACAGCTCAGATGGCTTGGTGGTAAATTGCTGTGGCTATGGTGTGCAGGGTCCTGGGTTCAAGACTTGCAAGGGCTGATTATTTTGTTGCTGGGTAGAACAAAGGCTGTTGGATACAAAGTGATTAACATACTTTTAAGCAGTTGTAAGTTGGTTTGCACGGGTTTGCACAGCGGTAAGCAATGCTAATTTCCGGTTAAATATGCTTACAGACAGTTAGCCTTAAATGTGCTTCATCTGTGTAGGCATTGCTTAACCCCACGCAAATAGGTTTAATCCTGCTTACTATTGCTTAAAGCAGCTTACTCCCTCTTACCCCGGGTTAATTTCTTTGAAAGAAAAGAAAAGGGGTGATAAGGAAAGTGGTGAAAAGGGAGGCATGCAGAGGGAAAGACAATAGGGAAAGTAGCTAGGGATGTGCAGGATGGGTGTAGGGAAGGTCCATAGCTGTCCAATTTTTCTACAGCAACAGCTGTGCATGTATACTGAATTTGGAGGTATATTTGGACACTCAAACCCTTGAGAGAGGAGTGAAGACAACAATAATGAGTTGTGTAGCCAATTAGACCAGATTACATGTGTCCAGTGGACATGTGTGCAAAATGGACAGCTATGTATGGGGCAAAATTTTTTTGGGAACAGATTGCCCTTTTTTAATGTGGGAGTTGGATGTTGGAGAAGGATAGTAGGTATATTTGAGGCGGTAGGTTGGGTAGGAAGACATACAAGATAGACAAGACAGCATACATGGGTGGTATATGACACATTTGGGGGGTAAACACCTTGGATGGGGAGGGGTGTTTGGTAATTGTTAGCCCACAAGCCCCAAAATGGATACAGTGGGACTAAGGTTCCCACCCATGAGCAGTCACCACTGCATCTTCACAGCCCCAAAGGTGGCTGTGCTGAGGGCTGAGCAGGAGGGGCAGGTTGACCCTCTAAATGCACCATGTAGCACTCAAGCTGGCATAGCAGATCTCCAATTTCCTTGTGGAGCTCACTACACACCACACCACAGACCCGGCTTTGGGTGACAGGATCCTGTCAGCGCCCACACCCGGGGGGGTGAGCCCCATCCCCTGAGGCGGTTCCATCTAATGGTGGTGCAGGACTAGCAGACAAGGAGGTCCCAGGCTGGGTCCCAGACAGATGAGGCAGAAGAGGCAGATCCACTGTGACCGGCCTTCCCTGACGTGCTATGGTGTTGCAGTTTTAGAACATATGTTGGTTAATATTGGTTAACATATTCCAGGATTAGTTATAACAGCATGCATGAGTATTCCCATTAACCCAATATAACACATTTGGAACATTTGCATATCAAACAGAACACATGCATATATGGAACCACGGTGGGCATTACACCAGCATGCAGGTTACATTGATAGCAACAGGCCACCAATGATGGCATTTGAACAGGGAACATTAATTGGAATACATTTCAATGTTTTTTAGAACAACAGAACACATCCCAACAGTATGTTTAGTGGAAAACATACCCATTAATTTATGTGTTTATATTCTTGGTGAAGATAAAGTGGGGGAGAGGGAGAGAGAGATGTCAGTTAAGAAATGTAGATTCTTGCAGTGGTCACAGCTTTAAAGATCATTGCTCTACTCATTACTCTACAGGTATTATTACAACAACTATGGCCTTGGTTTGGGCAGTGGTATGTTTGTACACAGTACAATTACAGCCTTCTTATAGCTACTTTGAACTTTCTCTTACCTGGTAGACTTGTGGAGGGAATGTTTGTTAATAATACATGACTGTTAATACTACATGACTGTTTCTACCCATATTCCCATAGTCAGGGTTACATATGTGCACTCATACTGTGTGTGTGTGTGTGTGTGTGTGTGTGTGTGTGTGTGTGTGTGTGTGTGTGTGTGTGTGTGTGTGTGTGTGTGTGTGTCTGTGTGTGCTACTGACACACTCTGCCTTGATTTTTGTCAGTCACTCTGGTTGTTGTTAGCAGAGACCTGTAGCTGTAACAGCATGACACTTTTAAATATTTCTTAGGGGAGACCACTTGGTGTATCTACTTCTCTTGCTGTCATTTGCAGCCTTGAGGTTGGACCATGGGTATTGGACACAGTATAACTGCAGCCTTCTTATAGCTACTTTATATCTCATCTTACATGAGAGACCTATGGAGGGAATGTTTGTTAATACTACCTGACTGTTTCTACACATTTTCAAAAAATCCTAGTTGAAAGTTTGCATACAGCTTACCACCACTTCTGGGAGTCAAACAGTGTCTTTTTCTGCTAAAAATATGATAAGTGTGTGCTTCATCACAGGGAGCTATTGAGACACTGCTGTTTTTTTTCCTTGAATGATTTCTTTCTCATTCTCTCTTTGTTGTACAATCGGACCTTGTATTTACCACATCACATACCTGTTCAGATAGCACAGTGTGGAAAACAATGGTTAACACAACATTACTATTCAGATATCAGATCTTGGTGCATGACATTTGTAATATCAGTTATTCTCATCTGTTACAGAGGCACTAACGTTGTTAGATGAGACTTGATTGTTCAATGCTTTCAGAGCTATAGTTGCTATGCATAACCTGTACACATTTCAAATCATACAGTACCAGAGTGAACACAACCAGTCCAAGGTTTAGATTTTTATTCACAGGCAATTGCATTTTATTAATATATGGCCTATATGAGACTATTACTGTAATATTGTCTGCTTTACTTAGTTTAAACCATGCCCATTTTTAATAATGCCAGGTGACATTCTACTCCTTTATATTTATTTGGTATGTATAGTACAAGCTAGATTGTTACTCACCAGCCTCGCGATGCAGACGTTTCAACCTACTGGCATGGGCTTCCTGGTTCACAACCCACTCAGCTGCAGCTGTAATGAAAATAAAGAAGCATTTATGCATACCTATCCATCACATACACAGGCTGGACTTTGGTTAACAGTTATTGCTATGAATACTTACACACTGCTGGGACATCACCCCTCTGTCTTGCTTTTTGGATCCACTGTTCCAAGAGCTCCCTCTTCCTCCGCTTCAAGTCGGCATAGTGTTGCCAGACCTGCTCAGCAGTCTGAGGGATACCAGTGGCACTGGTGAGATCATGGGTGAGACTTTCCCAGGCTTCCGCTTTGTATTCGGAGCCCTGGTTCTGGTCCTGTTGCAGTCTCACATCATGGGTTTTACAAGGTGTCCTACCATGACCTTGGACTCCTGTATGCCCCAGCGCTGCTCCCAAAAGTGCATGCCCTCTCCAACACCTGCCATATTGCCTACAATGGGGAGCTACAACCAGTTATGAGCTGTATTCCTGCCTGTGAGGTTTAAATATGGCCGATTTCCTACCCTTTGATGTGATTGGGCGGTTTTGAATATGCTGAGCTAAACTAAGCTACGGGCAAACTTGCTTTGCTACGGTTGGCAGTGCTTAAAGGGGCAGGTTCAGCCCTGCTTACAAATGGGCAAATTCACTTAGCTGGGCTGTTCATTGCATAGCATTCATATTTACACAATACTTACACCCAGTCAGCATAGCTGTGCAATGCTTAGCATTGCTTATGTTTTATTTTATTGGACTACCACCTGTATGGGATTGATTCATCATTCATTACATATTATACATTTGTTTACCTTCCCTGACATCCCCCAATGTGCTTTCATTACATTTATTCTTGTGTGACTATACTGCATGGGACACTCTGGTTGAGAAATATAAGTTACTTCCTACATAAATATACAAATAAATTAAAATTGTAATGATTTCACATACAAAATGGAAATGGCTTTGGTAAGGTTCAAACCATGAATGACTACATACAAAGTGTACACTCTAACCACTACACTATTGTTAATGTTGGATATTTGTTGCTATTTAACTTATCTTGCTGTTTCACCTGGGCTAAGCATAGCTAAGTAACGGGCACACCCGAGCAGCTACACTTAAACTTTATTGCAGATGTGAAAAAAAAATATTTGTTGCGTTTTTTACTTTGTACCCTTCAGAATATCCATGTTAATGTTAAACCTGTCATTCTGTCAACTTTCTGTAAGTTTGTAATGGCAACATTTCGGAGTTGTCCCTTATGGCTTTGTCCAGACTTCTTACTCTAACGGGTTGTGAGGTATGCATTATATGCTTTATACCCTTCAAATAATTCATGCTAATGCTAAACCTGTTATTCTATCAACTTTTTAAGTTTGTAATGGCAATTGTCCCTTATGGCTTTGTCCAGATTTCTTACTTTGACAGGTTGAGAGGTGTGCATTATGTACTTCCTACCCTGCAGAAAACTCATGCTAATGCTAAGCCTGTTATTCTATCAACTTTCTAAGTTTGTAGTGGCAATTGTCCCATATGGCTTTGTCCAGATTTCTTACTCTGATGGGTTGAGAGGTGTAATGAGCAATCTTGCTCTATTTAAATTGCCATATGGCAATTCTGGTCTGCAGGGGGCATGTGTATTGCGAGAGCACTTGTCTCAGACACACCCACTGCACTCATACACAGAACCGTATCAGTATTACAGCATGGCAGCATGCCTTCATGAATATGCATGGTGCACTGCCGTACTTCACAGGAACGGTCCCTGCCATGCAAGAATAAGCTATTCTTGCACAGAAGTTTGCTGAACCCGCACGTGAGTGTACACTAGCTTCATGAATAGTTCTGTCATGTCAGATTGGTTAATTAGCATGTAATTCAGCTTGTTATGCTTTCATTAGCATGTTCTATCACTTCTCTTTGTTTTTTATGCTGTAGACAGAGTGCCACCAACATGATAGCAGCACTTAAAGCAGCTGTTAATGAATCTGGCCATGAGTTAAGGTAGGAAGGCCTGGTACAGGAAGCAGGTGACATTGGTGACTATTAAGTAAGGTTACAAAGTTAAATGGCTGATACTCTAACACACATGAAAGTAAAACTTTGTGGAAAAATAAAAGGATTGTGCTGAAAAGAAAAGTTTTGTAATATAAGTCTGAGGAATGGCAAGTACTCAGAGGATGCTCTATATTGATTAATATTGGGAGAAAAATGTAAATTTAAGAATGTTCAGATATTAAAAAATGAGTTTAGACTCGTGACAAAATGGCTAAACCTTAGACAAGTGAAGAAGTAGGTGGAAAAATAGATTGAGATGAGGGTGCATGGAAGTGAAGAAGGTATAGAGAGCAGGTGTATTCCACTGGAAAATGGATAAGGAACTGGAAAGACAAATGAGGGAGGATATATTTAGACCTAAGGAGGAAAGGAAAGTAGGCAGACTGGACTTACTTTTAGGAGAAATGGGGCATACTGAGGATGGCAAATAAATAGATGAAGACTTTTGGAGCTCCAGGTGTAGGAAATGCAGGAAACTAAAAGTTATAATAGCAGTATATGACATGTAATTGGAGATATTACATAGATGCTGAAAAAAAACAGTCAGACTTAAAAGGCAAAGATTAACTGAAAATGACAACTTCTTGAGATGCAGGGAAGACTGTGACAGTAATATACATAGGTGGTAAGGATGGATGCTTGGGGGTTTAAAAATGTTGGCACAAAACAATGAAGGGATAGAAAAAGGTGCTAGAATGTTAAATGATTGCATCATTGGAGTTGTACATATGTTGAATTGAGGATAAACTGAGGTTGCTCAACCTAAAGTGCTTTTGGGATTTCATTATTTGGCATTTTGAGTTAAAAGACAAATAGTAAAAGGTTGGAAGCAGATTGGGCAGATGGTAATGTAGCTTTTTTGGATGAATATGGGAAGTGTTAGAATATGACTGGAGGCATACAGGTGGACATGGGGCAGGATTACTACAATGTGAGAGAAGCCTATTAAGTATTATAGTATAAGCTAGATCGCTCCAATGGCATTGGTAGTGTATTAAACAATGATGAGCTGATATGTGTAAGTGTGATGGGGTGAAGGAAAAGCTTATGCTCATACAGGGTAGGTTAGGGTTATGTAACCTTTTTCTGTGTTAATTGATTTCATGACTGGTGTAAAGTGTGATGTCATCGATACATTTATGTAATTTTTATAACAAAATGACAAAAATTATACTCATTTTGTGACACAGCCCCTTAACATGGCAATGTGGATACAGTTACAGGAGATCTTGTGACGCAGCCGCTTAACATGGGAATATGGATACAGTTACAGGAGATCTTGTGACGCAGCCCCTTAACATGGGAATATGGATACAGTTAAAGGAGATCTTGTGACGCAGCCCCTTAACATGGGGAATATGGATACAGTTACAGGAGATCTTGTGACGCAGCCCCTTAACATGGGAATATGGATACAGTTACAGGAGATCTTGTGACGCAGCCCCTTAACATGGGAATATGGATACAGTTACAGGAGATCTTGTGACACAGCCCCTTAACATGGGAATATGGATACAGTTACAGGAGATCTTGTGACAGCCCTTAACATGGGAATATGGATACAGTTACAGGAGATCTTGTGACATAGCCCTTAACATGGCAATATGGATACAGTTACAGGAGATCTTGTGACACAGCCCCTTAACATGGGAATATGGATACAGTTACAGGAGATCTTGTGACATAGCCCCTTAACATGGGAATATGGATACAGTTACAGGAGATCTTGTGACACAGCCCCTTAACATGGGAATATGGATACAGTTACAGGAGATCTTGTGACGCAGCCCCTTAACATGGGAATATGGATACAGTTACAGGAGATCTTGTGACATAGCCCCTTAACATGGGAATATGGATACAGTTACAGGAGATCTTGTGACACAGCCCCTTAACATGGGAATATGGATACAGTTACAGGAGATCTTGTGACGCAGCCCCTTAACATGGGAATATGGATACAGTTACAGGAGATCTTGTGACGCAGCCCCTTAACATGGGAATATGAATACAGTTACAGGAGATCTTGTGACACAGCCCCTTAACATGGGGAATATGGCTACAGTTACAGGAGATCTTGTGACACAGCCCCTTAACATGGGAATATGGATACAGTTACAGGAGATCTTGTGACGCAGCCCCTTAACATGGGAATATGGATACAGTTAAAGGAGATCTTGTGACGCAGCCCCTTAACATGGGAATATGGATACAGTTACAGGAGATCTTGTGACACAGCCCCTTAACATGGGGAATATGGATACAGTTACAGGAGATCTTGTGACGCAGCCCCTTAACATGGGGAATATGGATACAGTTACAGGAGATCTTGTGACGCAGCCCCTTAACATGGGAATATGGATACAGTTACAGGAGATCTTGTGACACAGCCCCTTAACATGGGAATATGGATACAGTTACAGGAGATCTTGTGACGCAGCCCCTTAACATGGGAATATGGATACAGTTACAGGAGATCTTGTGACACAGCCCCTTAACATGGGAATATGAATACAGTTACAGGAGATCTTGTGACACAGCCCTTAACATGGGAATATGGATACAGTTACAGGAGATCTTGTGACACAGCCCCTTAACATGGGAATATGAATACAGTTACAGAAGATCTTGTGACACAGCCCCTTAACATGGGAATATGGATACAGTTACAGGAGATCTTGTGACACAGCCCCTTAACATGGGAATATGAATACAGTTACAGGAGATCTTGTGACACAGCCCCTTAACATGGGAATATGAATACAGTTACAGAAGATCTTGTGACACAGCCCCTTAACATGGGAATATGGATACAGTTACAGGAGATCTTGTGACACAGCCCCTTAACATGGGAATATGGATACAGTTAAAGGAGATCTTGTGACGCAGCCCCTTAACATGGGAATATGGATACAGTTACAGGAGATCTTGTGACACAGCCCCTTAACATGGGAATATGGATACAGTTACAGGAGATTTTGTGACGCAGCCCCTTAACATGGGAATATGAATACAGTTACAGGAGATCTTGTGACACAGCCCCTTAACATGGGAATATGGATACAGTTACAGGAGATCTTGTGACACAGCCCCTTAACATGGGGAATATGATACAGTTACAGGAGATCTTGTGACACAGCCCCTTAACATGGGAATATGGATACAGTTACAGGAGATCTTGTGACACAGCCCCTTAACATGGCAATATGGATACAGTTACAGGAGATCTTGTGACACAGCCCCTTAACATGGGGAATATGGATACAGTTACAGGAGATCTTGTGACACAGCCCCTTAACATGGGAATATGAATACAGTTACAGGAGATCTTGTGACACAGCCCCTTAACATGGGGAATATGGATACAGTTACAGGAGATCTTGTGACACAGCCCCTTAACATGGGAATATGAATACAGTTACAGGAGATCTTGTGACACAGCCCCTTAACATGGGAATATGAATACAGTTACAGGAGATCTTGTGACACAGCCCCTTAACATGGGAATATGGATACAGTTACAGGAGATCTTGTGACATAGCCCCTTAACATGGGAATATGGATACAGTTACAGGAGATCACTGCAGTGGATGTTGAGCAGCTTAAGAGTGTGAACTTAATCTCAGGGTGCACTTCTCTCCAATGTAATTTATTATACAAGCTGGCAATCCAATGTTTTGGTTAGTTTCCTTTCTTCTTCACTGTGGTGCAACTGTGGAGTTGGCGTATATAATTTTGGGGTTGAGTGAGGCATGCCCCCTGCAAAAAAAGATTTTTTGTATCTTTTTAGTTTTTTTAGCTTACTATTTCTGTTATTTCATTTTTGATAAATGGTCAGCTTGATAGCGTCCATGTTGTACGAGAATATAATTCACTTCTTCAGAAGACTGATAGCATGACAGCAACCAGTGAATATGTGGTTTACCTTCAAAATAATGTATGATTACACACATGTATCACAACAGAAAACATGATTAAATACATTTTTATGTTTGTAGTAGGCTAACTGCCCTTGTGCACCATTATAAGTCTAGCCAGTTATCCCATTTAAGAATGAAACCTAACATTTTGTGTCTGTAAGGTAAACAGCTTAACCCTTATGCCAACCCCCAATTCCAGCTTCAACATAATAAGTAATTACACAAAATGTGTCCCAATAGAATAAGCATGACGTGCATCTTTCTGAGCTATTCTAATTTATATTCACAACTGGAAATAGTTAATAACAGTAATTATACAATGACTGGCCATTAATATTCCAAAACAAGCAAGCTGATTGGTCAGCCCAATCTGCGTGCCTATTTTAAATCCCAGCATATACCAATGGAAAAAGGTCCAGTCGCCCGGACTTTTTTCCATTGGTATACCTTAACTTTTAACTTTTTTTTTCACAAAAATTAAATAAATAAAAACTGAAATCCAGACTACAGACATAGCAGAGAGACAGGACAGAGAAAATACTGGGAAAACCAGGTACGCTATTCAAAACTAAAGGCACGTACCTGATTTTCCTTGTATTTCCACCATTCTGTCTCTCTCCTACACCTAAACTGTCTGAAACATTTTTTTTTTATTTAGGAAAAAAAGAAAAGGAAAACAGAGCAACAGAGACCTTCTTTTCTCCATTGCTTCCTTTACAAAGCACTGATATACTGGGTATGTATGGAAACACAAGTCCCATACCCATGCTCAGTATATCAAAAAAAAAGGCAATAGGATATATACCAGCCATGGATGGACAGCACGGCCCCATTATACAAAGACATTAAGAAAAATAAGTACTTTTTCTTAAATAATGTCATTGTATAATAGCAATAACCGACTCTGTGGTGTGGCATATTAAGATTTACCCACGGTTGGCTTTATTTAATCACTCGGCCTTTGGCCTCATGATTAAACCACACCAACCACTGGTAAATCTTAATATATCACACCAATGTCATCGGTTATTGTGTAAATAAACAATAAAGAGTATGTAACTCATTTATATAGTCCCTATTCTAGAAGTCTACAAGCAGGGATATAGCCATCATTTTTACAGCTCTGCATCAATTCACAGATACCTGCCTCCACCCTGCCAGTGTTATCCCACCATCTTAATCAGAACTTCCTGGCACTGACTTGCAATACACAGTTATAACAAGCAAACTGTACATTACACAGACATAAATAATCACACACTGAAACTCTATCAATGTCTGTATTAAAATACAGGTGGACAGTCTACCCTTTCCTCTCCGGGATTGTTTTAGTACTCATCCACTTTATTTACTAGCTTCACTAGTATGTTCTTCTACCACTATCACTGCTCACATGAGTGTTTTAGAACAATATCATTATAACTGACTCAGCTATCTCATAGGATGTAGGGCTCCCTCACACAACACATAACTGCAAGCAGTACTGACAAAGCCAAATAAACAACATTCTGGCACACAACACATCATACATAGCCATGATCCTCTAGCCCTGGGTTTGATTTCCTCTGCCTCTTTTTGCATACTTTATAACTCTGAACAAGTCAGTTAACTAAACCAATCACTTCTACCCTCCCCTCTGCAAGAAAAAAATGTATCAATGTTAGTGGAATTGGTAATAAATTAAACACAAACTATGTAGACTAATTCATGCTTGTTACTAGAGGCCATCACAAATGTATTTATGCCGGAAGAAATTTATCATGAAATAATTGTGTGGATGTAGCAAAATTTCTTCATCTGAGATCTACAGACCCCAGATATTATACTATAATTACTTCGTACCACTTTATGGATGAATTTGGAAGTTGGGTCTTTAGAATGTCTATAATTCTCACTTGCTAAATAAAATATACTCAAATATTTTAACAGATGTTTCCTCTTGGTTTTGAAGTTCATTCATATATTCTTATGGGAGCATTTAATTAAAGGCAGTAAAGGAAGTCAGCATTTTATTGATGCCCATCCCTAAGTAAGTTATGCTCCTGATTGCTGTATATATATATATATATATATATATATATATATATATATATATATATATATATTTATATATGTATATATATATATATATATATATGTATATATATATATATATATATGATTGCTCTCTACAAATTTAAATGTAGAAAGACTTTTTATTTTTACATGTTTTAGTCTCAGAAATTCTGACTACAGCCCTGCTGCAAAATTAGTCTGTTGCCCGTGTCACTGACTGTGGTCTGCCCCTTTTCCCAGTATGACTCCACATACTGAAAGGCATGTTGTTTCTGGGATTAGACCCTTAGATCCTTGCTGGCTAAGGAATCTCCAAGACTAGAACCCTGCTACCACATCTCTGGGTCTTTTTGTTCTGAATGGAGAACTAAAGAAAACAAGAACAATAGCCCCTGCAAAAAAAAACTTAAAAGGAAAGAAAACAAAACAAAAAACAGGGAAATGCTGATTTGGCTGAAAACGTTTGCAGTGAGATGCTATAACATCTGTGCTTTGATCTCCACGTCCATGTTGATGAGGATTCTGTGCACGATTTAGTCACGTGTGGACAAAA
The DNA here is from genome assembly GCF_019279795.1 of Protopterus annectens. Taxonomy (NCBI): domain Eukaryota; kingdom Metazoa; phylum Chordata; order Ceratodontiformes; family Protopteridae; genus Protopterus; species Protopterus annectens. The sequence goes on from NC_056749.1 coordinate 109,680,183, forward strand.
GTTGCATGTTCTTGTCTGTCACATATTGCCAGAAGATGATGGTTGATGGCATTTGCCCATGAATACTTGACTAGGTGTGTGTGTGGGGGGTGTAGTCTGCTTTATGCAATTGGTCAATTAGATGTGGCTTTTCTAAATAAATAAATGCAATACAATAAACCTGTTTTACCAGTACTTATGAATGATACTTCTACAGCCTTCCATACATTTTATGTTAAGGAGTGCTTGGAAGTAATTTTCCAAAGAGCTATGCAGCTCTACAGATGAATGAAATGCTAACAGTGTAATGTTACTCAAAAGAAGGGTCTGCCTGACAGTAGTACTGGGCTACATAAATCTGGAGTTAGTTATGTTAGTTATGTTAAATTTCTCTGCCATGCAGGTTTATTTATTTATTTTATTTATTCATTTATTTATTTTGTTTACCAGAGTAATACACTGATCACAATACACCATTTACGGGCACAGCCCAAGTAAAGAAAGTCATGAAAAAAATAAATAAATAAATAAAACAGAACAAATTCACAAATGGGTAATCTCAGAAGGTAGCTAATCCCATAGAAAAAAATATTATTAACAGAGTACAAAAATGAATGTGCACTCATTTTATTGGTAAATATGACAGGGAAGCAACAGGTGAGAACATAAGGTTAAAATAGAAGTGATGCAGGTGAGGATGGAGTTACGTTATGTGTCCAATGAGAAAGTACTTTCAATCAGATTTTTGATGGAGGTGTATTTTGAGTTGTGCTCTGAATGTGAGGAAAGATGAGACTTCTTTATGTGAGGGGAGATGGATTGCCAATGCTTGGGTGCAAGAATGGAGAAGGGATGGTTGATGCAGTGCAGTTTGGTTTGATTCAGTGTTTCTGGAGTGCAGGAGTTAATTGGTAGAGGTTGTGGATGTTGTAGGGGGTGGTTTTATGGGTCTATGTCAAATCTTTGAACGCTGGAAATGTTGAACGTCATATGGTCGAGACCATATGATCGACATTTCAAGTGTTCAAAGATTGATTTTTAACAGCGCCATACGGTGCAGAATGGGGGGTGCAAATGGGCTTGCCCTCCTGCTTGCACTGTTAGTGTATGTTTTTCTTTTTTTTTTTTTTATTAGACATTTGAACTTCCAAATGTCGACCATATGGTATTCGACATTTTGGAAGTTCGAATATTTGACATAGACCCAGTTTTATTACAGAGTCTGGATGCAAGAGGTGGAAAGGCATCTGGTTGAAATAGTTTGAAAAGCAAAGACCTTAGGAGTACTTCAGTTAACTAATGACCATTTTTTATAAAGTAAAATATAAGTAACTTCTCAGTGACAAATCTGGAGTAAACAAAAGTGCCATCAATGAGTTAACATGTTCTGTTTTGGAAGTTCTTACAAATAATTTCAGCTTTCTATGATTTCTTTTGAAAAATTTCCCCTGAAGCTATATGCATTTGTATAATCTTCTATCTGAAGATGTGTGGCCTAAAGAAAATGATTAAAATGGGTAACCAGTAGCTGTTTTACTGTAAGCCTACCCTCACTCAGCAGGCTATGGTGCAGTGGAAAAAACATAAATGGACAGGGAGACTGAAGATGTAGAATAGTTTGATTAAACAGGATCCTTCATCCATAGTTTAGATCATTGAAGTAGGCTTGCAGACTTGAGTATGATCTGTGATAATTTTATTTGGAATGTAAACAATATAAATGGCTACTTTAAAAGTAGATATTTTCTAGAAATACACAACCAGCAGAAATACATTTATTTTCATAGGTATATGGCTGACCTTCAAATCGGTCCTACTCGGTGTTTTTCTTATGTGTAGCAGTAATTGTTTTCGCTTGGTCTCCTGAGCTGAGTACCTTTGGAAATGTTACTGATACTTTAAAGTTAACACGAAGGACAAAATATTTATTGGAGCCAAACATATCTTGTTATTACAGAATCACTGGTTGTAAAGCATGCAACCTCCCATGATGCAGGTATCCTATGAAATATGCAAGTAGTGTGCCAGTATTCTAACAGCAAATGTCTAGTTTAATTAGTTAATCTGATGTGCCTTAACACATATGCCCTATGTGCATACAGATATTTTTTAGTGAAAAAAAGAATGACATAATAATGGTAGTAATCTTACATTAGCCAAAAATAACTACGTTCTTTTAGCTGATACAAAGATGGTCATTCATGTCCAGAGGTTCATAAGCTGATGCTCACCAATTAATTGAGAAGATCATTGAGAACTTCTTAACCCTTTGAATCCCTATATAATTCCATATCATTCACAAATTTAGCCTAGGAGGATTATGAAGGGTAATTCAAAGGAGAACTTACAACTGTTCATTTAAATATCAGGACTAACTTTAAAATTGGCTGTGCTGCTTTGTTTGATCTGTAGTGGGAACAAAGTATTGCCTTAGATACCTATCCCACAAATGAATCTCATTTATTTAAAAAAGGAACACATAGAATGCAAGGTAAACTATATGGGAAATGAAATAATTAAAAATATCAAACCTCACTGGAACCAGAGGATGTACTGAACTCATAAATTTTAATATTGTTAAGTGCTTAATCTCTGCATTTAATGAGATGTCTTCAGAACAAGAAACACACCTTGCAAGCATCTGTCTTAAACATTACATTAAAATCACATGATGTCTTACAATCAGTTAAAAAACTACCCAAGTTCTCCAATAACATTTAAACAATTATTCCAAATATCTTGATTTCAAAGCACGTGTGATAATAATATACTCATTTAATCCAGATCATTGTCTAGCATTTAGTGTAAAATTCCATTTTAATTTTATATATATATATATATATATATATATATATATATATATATATATATATATATATCCATATATATATAGAGATATATATATTCATTCTAATTTTGATTCCTGGTCGCCGACTCTTGTTTCACTTCCAAATGAACCAAAACTGTAAATAATATTTTTTTTTATAACAAGACATTATTTAATATTCTTGCCTTGAATAGCATATATACATTAATATATCCTCTTAGAGTTGCCCCGTGCATTCAGCTCATCGGGCAATGAGTGCCCTTCAGCCCTCGTTGTTTCCATAATAGGTACAGGTTTTATGGGGTTGAGTTGCTAACCCAAGGCTCAACCCTGCTCAGAGGGTGCATTAATATATACACTGGTTTAATCTCCTAGCAGTTTTTCCTACATAAAAACATTCATATCCAGTACATAATTACAGGTAGTCCATGCAATAATTACTACGGCTGTAAAAGTTGTTCACATCATGGTTAGAATTCATGAAAACTATTACCATTTGCATTAATTGCCTAACTGCAGGTTGGTCAATTAGAGTGATAATGAGAAAATGTGATTCAGAAACAGGAACAGATGCAATGCGTAAGATCCACAACTGTTTACACTCGCAAAAATGACCATGCATTCACCTGCATGCACAATCCAACAGAAACACACACACAAACTCACGATCTTCTACCTAATCCCACCAGTATAACCATACACACACACACACACACACACACACACACACACACACACACACACACACACATACACTGACACAGCCTTATTCATGCTCTCTTTGGACACTCACACACACATCCATACTCATATTGCACTAACACACACTCTAACCCCACAACTTTTCTGAACCTCCATTTCATCATGAGTACTCCCACTGCAGCAAATAGGTGATCACCATATTTTTACACTGGTTACTTTCTCCTCCTAGAGTAAAATTTTAAGCGACTAAGTGGAGAATCACCTGGCTGAGCAAATTGGGAACTATGTACATTTCTGGGGGAAGGCACATGGTTAATTAGCAATAGCTACTCCCCTAAACTGCCATATTAGCCTGTATCTTTGTTGGCAAAACCACTCTCATAACTGTGTCTCCCTTGAGGGGTAAACATCAGCTGAATAGTAGTCTCAGAATTTGAAAGGCTTAGCATGATGTGGAAACCCTTCTGAATTAAGGCTTCTGCATAATTTAAACTTTTCTGAATTCCAGGACATATGTTCTGTTCATATGTGTTGAGAAAAACAGGACCATCTGAAATATTTCTACAGTAAGAGCAGTTACCACATTTATACATTCCCTTTGTTTCACTGTTGTTATAGGATTAACATTTATATTATTATTCTCTGACAAAATTTTTAGGTTAAAAGCCTTTTAAATCAGAAATATTTTTTATCACTTTCAAATAATACCTTATTGCCCTGTAATATTCACCAGTTGTTCATGACAATAATTTTATTGCACCAATGTATGTAATGAAATTTAACTCATTAATACCTATATGGTATGGAATGGCACACCTCTAGCACCCTATACACCTTTTCAAATCTGATCCCCATTTATTTTTTTGAGTATATTATTTACGTCTTCCTCTAAAACTGCTTTAAATTCCTCATGTTCTTTCTTCTAAAATATAATTGATATTGTTCTAAAACAAATTCTTACTGTGCCCTTTCTCATGGAACATTATTTCCTAACTCTCTAACCTCTTCTTGAAATTAGTTATTCCTGATACTTGTGTGATCTGACTCCTAATTATTTAATGTTAATACATAAAGGATGATTACTACCAAAATCCACGGCAGGGATAGCCACCCGACAGTGTAAACCTCAGCTCGAGATTATTGTCACTGTTGAAGTGACGACCCAACCCCATGTGCAGAATGGAAAGAGGGGTTGTGGATGGATGGATGGATGGATGGATTACTAATGAAGTATAAAATATTAATAATTGTCTGACTTGAGGAAGGAAAAAATACTAGAGCCTTCATAAGTTAACCTGAAATGCAAATAATTGTGCTAGTCACTATATTGTATGTAAGTTTTAAAAATTATTTAATTGGATTAATTTTGTCAATATTTTTAAACGTCAATACTTGAATCATCTGTGAAAAATATCATCAGTGACTGTAGCGTAAAACTTTACAAATTTAAACCATTTGAATTTATATAGAATGATGTGTTCCCATTTAACTAATACTAGTTTAGTAAACAGCAGTACCATAACTACCTCTAAGCTATGAAAATTTGTTGATAATATTTTTCATCAAACATCATCAAAAAAGCTCATTAACTATTTAAAATACATTCTTACTTTTGTGCAAAGAGCAGCATTAAGGTCCATAATAGCAAGTTTTCCCCATTTAAATATTTTCTAATGAAAGCCATACCAATGGGAACTTTTATTTTTTTCATTTAAATATTCTGTAGTGAAGTCCACACCGATACTCTAAGAAATGCAGGTATATAGTGATACAATGTCAACTCTTGCCATGAAAGTATTCTCAGAAAACATGCATTACTTACGTTCAATCATAAATCAGCTCAAACACTATCTTAGAAACATGGCCAAAGGCTGGGATTTATAGAGCAAGAAAAAAACACTTATTATTGGCCTAAAAGATGGACAGTACTTGTCTGTGCAATTTCAGTGTATCACATAAGATGGTAATAGCAAAAATGAATACAATCCTGGCGTGATGCTTTTGTATTAAAAAACAAATCCAGTAAAATATTGTCTACATATATGTATTCCACATTAATTTCTTAAGTGCAACTTGTTTGTGAGAATGTTGAGCATTTAATGCCCTTCCATGGCATACATGTAAGCCTCCTGGTTCATTATAACTAACACCCACCTCTATCTGTCTTCATGTAACTGTTATTCATTTTGTTTTCGAAATTCAAAAGTATGACCTGTTTTTGCAGTCATATTGTAAAATGGGATTATGTATGGTTTTATCTAGTTTGTGCAAAATAGCCTGAGCCCCCTTCACTCTCTTGAACTGGCTGTGCATTAAATCTTCTTATTGGTGGCAGGTTTAGCTTTGTGTAGATCTTTCTGGTAGTTCTCTGTAAATTCAGACCTCTTCAACATGCAGATAAATGAACTCCTGTTATTTAAAAATGAGTAAAAAAAAATCCATGTTTTTTTTAAGTTTTGATGTTAATTTCAATAAATAAAGAGTACTAAAGGATGAAAGCGAGATAACAAGGAAACAGAGGGAACATGTCTGGCAATCTGTTAATCAACATGAACAAACTTAATAACATTTATCAGTATTTTTATTATTTGGTAGATGGATTCTTTAGAATTATGAAGCTTTTTATACTACTTTGGTACATCTTCTTAAAAAAAAAATCAACAAAGAGCAGTGAACAAGCCATGGCTTTAAACAAGAACCAAAGTACCCATGCGGGAATCTTGATTTATTTAGCACTTCTATCCCTTATGTCTATCAGGACTGCATCAGTATAAAAAAAATCATCAAGACATAACCTTTATAAAGCAATTAAAACCCATGTGATAATGACTGGTTTGCCAATCAAAATCTAGCTGTATTTAATGTAAACACAGGTCCAATTTAAATGCTGTCATTTAACCAGGGAAACATCTACATTCAACCTAATATGGCAAATCAATTCAGTCTTTTCCAGGGAGTTTCATAGTTTCCCTCCTCACTCCTTTGGGAGAGTATAACAGGTTTTAGTAAACTTTAATTATGACATTGATGTGTTATGCCCATTTATGTACACCCGTTTTGATTAATTATTTTGTTTTTGAGGCCAAATATTTCCAACAGCTGTCTGTATGGCATAGCTTTGGGTGTACCATGTTACTCCATGTTTTGTGAACCTAGTTATATGTCAGTGAAAGAAACTGTATGTTCAAAATTGTAGATAGAGCAAATACATCAGAATATATTTAAGATACCTGGATGACATCTTCATTCTGTGGGCAGGATATGACATGGAAGTAAACTGTTTTTTTTTTTTGAACAAGACAACTTGTAATTCGACTACATCATGCAGCTTTCTGAATGCAACCATCTTCAAACAACAACAAGGAAGGTACTCGTTCATGATTTATGATGAACTCACCTTTTCTAATGGTTATTTAATTGGCTGAGTTAAATGACAAAATAATTCAAGATTCCTAAGTGGACAATGTGTTTTGTATTACATTTTTACATCTACATAAGAATTTGAGTATATATTACACAGGAGAACATTTTTAAAACATTATTTCAATATCCAGCTGGGTGAAAAGCATTGAATGTGTACATAATGTTGTGTACGGGTGTGGCTGAAAAAATATAATCCACATTTGTTAATTAAACAAAAGAATTACTAACAATATACAGTTCAGGAGATTAATTATCATATCCACTTAATATGTATTCAACATCATGGCCAGATAAGAAAAGAGAATTGTTTAACTTACAAACTATATCACAGAGCTGCAAGACATCCTTCTTCAAAAAGGGAAAAAATTGCTGCTGAAAGAACATTATACTGATTCTATCACTTTCGCATTCCTTTTAGAACACCTTTTTGGCTGTTATCAGTCAGAAGCTCTATATTTATTTAATACATATTTTTTTTCAGTAAGGCATTATCCATTGAGGACTTCTCCTAGCTGCCTCATCAATCACAGTCCTAAGCCTCGACAGATATCCACTCGTGTTCCACTGTGTGGTTAGGGGCAGTTCACTCTTTACATTTCAGTACAAGCTTTTAATGTACCATCTAATTGCTGCCTAATTGATCCTGGGATTTTTAATTTTGTGAGTTGTGTTTTATGTTTATTTATTTACTTATCATTTTTTTGAATGTGCCTTGTTATGGTCACTTTAAACACTAATGCAAAAGGAAAACATGTGCCTACTGATCTTACAAATCTGCATTTGCTTTATTCCTGTAATTTGTGTTATTTTCTATTTACTTAATCCCAATCATCTGTTCAAAGTAAACAGACGTTGTAATTAAAAAGGGATAATTAGTAGGGCATATAAAATACTGCATAACTATAAGAATCAGTCAGAGGAGGTTAGAAAAGATCGAGCAGAGAGAATGAAAATGCATTTTACAAAGGAACCTTGAGATGGCGACTGTCTCAAGCCCAGAAGGTTTAAGATTCTTGCTAGGAAGTGTTTGCATAGATATTTTTATACTACAAGCAGACTTCAAATAATTCTTTCTCATTCGACAGCAAATGTTGGCAGTGTTTGCGGGAAGAAAGATATAAGTGGGAATATGTTTTTGGGAGTGTAATGAGTAGGTAGATTTAAAATAAAAACTCACAAAAGTGTTTTGCAGCATTGTCACATATCTGTTTTTTTTTTTCTGGACTATCCAGAAATCAAACCAATTGTCCTGTAATCAAAAAATACAAATTCCAGTATTCTGTTTCAAAAAGAGAAGAAGAAAAACGAAACAGACTACTGGAGTTTCTTAAATCAGCAGATTTACTATGCCTTCTTACAGAAAAACATAGTAAATCATCAGAAAGAAGGCATCACAAATGGAAAAAGAGGATGTTCCTCTTCATCTGACATGATGGTGATGTCACAAAATGTGCTGAAAATGAGTGGGACATGAGAGGAGATGGGCAAGGTTATGGGAGGTGGGAGGGGTGTGGCCTTGGTGCAGTTTTAGCTACAACGAAAGATGGCAACTGTAGTGTTTTATCAGAAATGTTGAGAAAGCAAATAGTTATAATCAAGGAAATGATTCTTTGGAGCTGAGACACATGATCTAAATTGCTGAGACATAGAAAGGCCTTACTAGGTTTAATGCTATTGGGTGCCTCCCAGAAAAATAAATTACCATAAAATACAAAATCAAAATCTAAACCAACTGTAAATGAAGTACAGAATATTGTAAAGAATATAGCACAATTGGAGGTAGGATTTTTAGAAAAGGGACGTAGGAAATTACATGGAATTTGTGGGAAACATGCTTGCAGAATAATCATCAGGAGGAGGAGGAGTGAGATTTAAGGAATGACAGGAATTGAGCAATTTATGTAATGTTGGCGTGAATAATATTTGTTAAAGAAAATGTAAATGTATACTGCATTAATTCAATAAGAAATATCACTGATTTATTTTAATAAAGATGCCAAAGTTTATTGAATCAAATTTCCCTCTAACTGTTAATTTGTCTCTTGCTATCTCTCTCTTTCTCTTCTCTTCTCTGAGGTTAAATATACGAAATACATCAGAGACTCAGTTCTGCCCCACCTCAGTGTGGGGGTGCTTCTCCTTCCCTGGGTGTGGGCTCACATGGCTTTAATAGTGCCTTTGCTGAATACTGACTTCAGGATGATTTCAGCAATGTAATAATTTAGATTTGTTTTTATATAATAATGTATGATTGCAGCTCTTTTTTACAGGTTCATAGGTAAGTACTAGGCTATCAGTCAGTAGACTGTTACATGGCCATAACCAGAAATCAAAATTATCTTTGCGATACAGGGCCAGGTTTGAGTCTGAAATTGGTCAAGACTGATCAGTCCTCCACCATGGTAAACAAATATAAATAAAATAAAATGAAAACTTTAACCATTATGCCAAACCCTCCCCCCTTTTACCATTTTACTTGAAACATTTATATAATAACTTTAACAGAGAAATGCAATGATGCACTAAAATATTTCCACGGCAGATCTGCTGCTGATTATAAAAACTGAACTTGGCATCTGTTTTAATACTGCAATGTGCTTCTAAAACTCTATTGTTTCATGTAGACATGCTTAAACCAGAGTCAGAGCAATAGTCAGAGAACTGATACATGTGTTGCAAGGCTATAATTTACTTCTAGGAGCTAGTATAGTCAAAGGTTAGTGCTTGTTGTAGCTTCAAGTAAAAAACAGGTTGCAAACTACGTCTGCAGCAAGTTACCTAAAACTCCACCTACTCAGAATTTTCATTATTTAAGTAAAGTACTAAAGGACAAGTGGTGCAGTTACTTGGTTTATCATTGTTTTGCCTCCGTAGGAAATGTATTTTAACACCCTGGCATAAAGACATCAGATTGAATTAAAAACTTAATAGCTTGATTGTCTAAGAACCCCACCTCCAAGATAGAAAACAAACGTTGGTGCCAGATTGACCATGTAGTAGTGCTTTTCTCATCACCGTCCTGTCTCTCACATCCACTTCTTTTCATTCCATTGCCTAGTTATGCTACATTCTCTACATGCCAGCGCTTTCAGTTTGTATGACATTAATTGTAAGAGGTCGAAGTTATCCTAATGCTGTGCATTATGACAAACATAATGCACCGATTGGCATGAAACAATAGCTGGCACTGAATGAAATCCATTGATAGTGTCTGTCACTTGGATTAGATGTAGTGGTCCTAATTACAAAACTATAATGATAAGGTGCTTAAGGAAAGGAAACAATCATAGCATTGTTTAAGGAAAGGAAACAATCATAGCATCGTTTCCTCTATTCTTAATAGTCAGTCCACTTCATGGCCTATGTATTAATGGTTTTAGGTGCCAGGAAGTTCTACTATTATAGCAGATGGGAGCTCAGACTACTGCAGGATCTTGTTTTTTTTTTTTTTGTTAATCCCCTTCTGACCACCGAGCTCCTCCAGCTGCTGGGGTGAGTCATGTGGTTATTCTAATGATGACAGTGTGTTCCAAGTAAACACCCTCCCTCTTCCTTCCAAGATGGACATACCCACCTTTTTCTGTCAGGACCTCAAGTGCCCAAGCTGCTAATCGATGTAATCAATATAAATGTTTTGCAGCCCTCGGTAAGCTTCTATTTAGTGTCCCTGTTCCAAGGAGTGTTACTATCACACTACACTGATAACCTTCCACTCCTCTCTATCAATAGTTCATATCCTATTCCCAGAGCTCCCAAAGCAAACACTTCTTCTTGTATTAGTCAGCTCTCATTTAAGTCACTTTCTATAATGACAAATTCAAAAAGTAATGTTTAGTTGCGGAATTCTCTATAGCACTAAAGTAAACATTCACAAAAGTGTGTTCACTCCCACTCACGACTCTGCTTGCTATTAATCAAGTTTGTCTGCACAATTCCATGCTGTTTGTTCATCATGTCATCCGCATCAGTTTCTGTTATACATTTTATTCTCCAGTTCAGACTGACTAGTTATCTATTGGCATTCATGTAATGCCTTATTTGGTAATCATTTGAAATGTCTGGACCTGCTAGAGTGAGCCCAAAAATGCAGAGATTAAATGGCCAAAAGAATGGATTTACATATACTAAGTTCAAGATGCCCTTTCTCATATTATTTCTTTTTCTCTTAGGTATGATGATCTCAGGGGGGTTGGGGGGGGCTTACCCCTCCTTGCAAAAAGAAGGTTTAAGGAGAAGAGCAATTTTCAAGATTTGCTCTTTTCTTATGTTTTCAATCTTTTTTTCCCTCGTCTTTTCATCATAGAGCATTTCGAGTGCCAGCATTTCAATACAGAACCAACGTATTTATCAAGTGAGCAAAGGTTTAACAACTTGGCACATGGTATTCAATTCCCCATTTGTATGTATAGCCTTTGTAAGCTAGCAAATTACTATACATAATACACTGATATTATATCTTAATTAAAATTACTCTCAATGAACAAAAATAAAACATGGTCATATTGGTGCTAGCCAAAAATAAATCAATATGCTAAAATGCAGTTCATCATCACTTCTCCCAAACTATTACATATATTGATAAAAGAAAAACTGAAAACCGGATCCAACAAAAAATCCACCAAAATACTTGTTATGAAAGGAAGCCAAGCTTTAAAATCTGTTCCTGTATTAGATCCAAAAAGTATTGGTTAGTGCTTTTGTTTAATGAATTATTAAACTTCGTCAGACTCTACATTAACTAGATCACTTTCTTAAATATTCTAATGAATCACACCATTGGCTAAAAATAACATCAATCTTTTTAAAAATCATTATATATATATTCAACAAGCTGTTACCTCTATGCCTCTCTATAAAATTAAGAAAATAAAACTTAAGATATATATTATATAACACTTATCTAAATATATCTAAAAAACATTCTTATATGTATATAAAACAAACCCATGTGTTAATATACTTTACAATAAAACTTTGTTCCTTTCAAGTGCTTTTAATTTTAGTATGGCTGAAACTGAACTACTTTCATTTAAGCCCGGCCAACTGTCTGCCTGTAGGCGAATTTTCCACCTAAGTTCACTTGTTTCTAATAACAGTCCCCATGGCTTCTTGTCATCAATGTTAACCTGGTCTATGGTGACAAAAGAGAACTGGTGGTGTAAGTTGTCACTAATGTGTTTGGCCAAGGCATTATTCATGTTGTTCTTTCTTACCGCATAGTCATGCTCATAAATTCTTTGACTGAGTTTTCTCTCAGTTTTTCCAATGTAAAAACTTGCGCATGAGTCACACATGGCCAAGTATACCACTGCCCTAGAGTTACACTTGTATTTACCTTTTATGTAATATCTTGCATTTCTTATGGTGAAACTATCTGTTACTTGGACCTTGTGACACCATGCACAAGCTCCACACCTAAATGTTCCTAGTTTCTTACCTATAGAAGTGGGTTGCCTATTTTTAAGTAGGTCTTTGAAACTGAAACCTCTTCTGTATACATTACATATATTATTTTAAATATGGTTTAGACCACAGGTATACATAGTGCAAACATCATGCCAGTGTACAACCTGTAAATGTACTTCCTGACTTTCCTGGATTTCTCAGTAATCTTTACCAGGAATCTAAACGCTTCCTTTCATGGAGAGGTCCTCTAACTCCAGAGTAAGAAGACCTTATTGTATGCCTTATATTATCACCAGTGAGAGATGCATCTGATGACAAGTAGTTGTGTTTGCGGAGTCAAGAACCTTCATGAATGCAGAGGGTGGGTCAGAATCCCTAGAAGGGGAGGGTTCCTAGTTGAAATGATGTCTAGGGATTGTTGCTGCCCCCATGTTTTGAGACTTCTGTCCCCACCAGAGGTCACATAGCCAGTACAGTCCCTCTTGTTCTCCTCCTATGACAGGTGAATTAGTACGTATACCATTATTTTCCCCCCAGACCAGTACAACCAGTGGCCCGAGTTCCTCTGCAAACATGGGGCACCTGTACACAGATGGTCACCATGCCTCAGTGTCATTGGCCCAGCATTAACCCCAACTGTTTTAATGCCAGCAAACAGCCAAAGTTATTACATCATTGAGCCTTAACCACCTCTTATTTCAGTGTAGTACATGTTTATGTACTACACTGGAGTCAGTTAACTAATCAATGGGGCGGCAAAAGCCAACACACTCTGGCTAGGCTTATAAATGCCCTCGGGCAGATAGCCTAGTACCTACCTATGAACCTATACAGGCAAAAAAGGATATGTAATATGCTAGGTCTATATCACGTAATCGAAGTTTTATAACTTCGAACACTATGTGGTTGAATCCATATGCTCAAAGTTGAAAAGCTTTGAATACGGTAAAACAATAAATAAAAATAATTAAAAGCTTACCTGATGGCTTTAAGCAGGTGGCAAGCCCCCCTGCACTCCCCACACCCCCCACTCTTTAAATATACCAACTCCGAGACTGCACTTCAATGCAGTACAGTGCAGAAAGGGAGGATTTTCCTTTGCTACACTGTAGTGCAATCTCTGAGTTGGTATATTTAAAGAGTGGGCTTTACCCATCAGTTAAGCTTTTTATTATTTTTATTTTTTTTTTTACTGCAATCAAAGTTTTACAACTTCGAACATATGGGTTCGACCATATAAGGTTCGAAGTTATAAAACTTCAGTTATGTGATATAGACCCTAATATGCTTGCCTAAAGAAGGTAACAAATGAATCATAATAAGAGATAACTAAGTATTTTCTTTCTTACCACTAAATTCACAAATTAGATACATGCTTCAGTACCAGGAGCAGTTTTGGAATTTAGGGGAAGCCCAGCGAGATTAACATAATCCAGGAAATTAAAACCAGGGACCCACTGCAAGTCATGGGTGGAGGGGCCAGGCTCGGTCTCAGGTCAAGTGGTGCCCTAGGCAAAAGGGCTCCACAGCACCCCCCACACTACCTTGTGCCCATCATCCAATTTACTGGAAAAGTGCTTCTGCTAGAGAGGCGCCCCAGGCGGCCGCCTAGTTGGCCTATGCCTAAGGCCGGCTATGGAAGGGGCAACTTGACAAACAACATCAAGAAACCAATATCAGGGTTAGTAAACTCAGACCATTATCAAGATTATAAAAGGAGGCTACAACTGATTAATAAAGTCAAGGGTCTAAATAGAATTAAATCAAAGGAACCACCGAAGGAATGTAGAAGGACCAAGCAGGGGTAAAACAATTAGGAGGTTAGCATCCCTCCCAACTGTTCAGATTTTCACAGAATGTCCCAAGTTTTGCCTCATATATTTGGTCTGTTTCCTCATAAAATTTGCAATTTTCTGGAAAATCACTGGGATAATCTGAGGACTGAAGTCACTAAATAATGATATATATTTGTTTTTCAAACTTCATATCTTTCATAAAAATGCATGCTAAGACAAATCCTGTTATTCTATCACTTTCTAAGTTTATAAGAGCAATATTTGAAATCTGTCCCTATTTTTTAGTCCCCCCTCCCCATTCTATCAGGCTTTGTCCAGATTTTTTGCACTAAGAGATTGAGAGGTATGGAGGTCAGTCAAGGTAAACAGACCAAGGAAAATGGCACAATGACTTAGGGATTAATGATTTTACCTCATACCTTCAGAATATAAGGTTAAATTCTGAGCTCAGTTTATTGTCTGTGTAGATTGTACAGTTTTCTTCAGATATGAAAGCTTTGTTCTACCTCTGCAGAACTTTCTGAATGAATTATTAAATGTAAACTGTCTGTACATATCTTGACTTTATCCTTGACTCTGTGACCCAGATCATGGTTGACAACAGTACAGTGGATCAGCTTACTCAGATAACAGATAGAAATTAAATCCTAGAAGGATTAGCAGGGGTAAGGGACCCCATGAGAATTTACAGAATCAAAGGAACTAGAGTAATATTAACATCACTTTGTGATCCGCGTCTCATTCCCTCCAGTACAGCTCTTTTGAGTGTGTACCTTTAACTCCCAGTGGGCGTGGCTTAAGACCTTAAAAAATAAAGTTATTTCCTTACAGTTCTAACAAATACTCATTGACATAGGTCAAATATCAATACATCTGTGTTTGCTATAATGTATGCTTCAATATAAAATATTCAGATTCCTTGTACATAGCATGGTTTTTGAAAGTATTAATGCAAATATGAACAAGCAATATTTGACGCCTAGAGGAGCAGTAGAAGGTAAATGCAGATGCACCTGGAGGCGTCACTCGGATGTAATGAGTTGATTCAGTTACCCATAGCAGTTTTAGTGTGAAGAATATTCTAAACTACATTAGGTGATTTTCTTCGAATTGAAGCTCCAGGCAAACAAAGCCTAAAAGAGGCTCCAGCTAATCACTATGTATCATAAATATATATATATATATATATATATATATATATATATATATATATATATATATATATATATATATATATAAATATATATATATATATGTGTGTGTGTGTGTGTGTGTGTGTGTATACATATATATATATATATATATATATATATATATATATATATATATATATATATATATATATTGACATCCGTGCACTGGCCCAGTAATCAAGGAGCCTCAATCTTCACCACTAGCACCAGTGAGGGGGCGTCCACATTGGGAGGATGACAAGTAAAGTACAATTTCCCTTAAGAGCACACAAAGATCACAGTCAGTCTGGGGCTGGTTTCTTCCTTTCTCTCCAGATCCCCAGCAAGACTCCCCATAGGTTCATAGGTGTGTACTAGGCTAATGGTCCTGGAGCCTTTACAAGCCTATCCCATAGTAGTTCCCAGTGCCTCTATCAAATAGAGCCACTGAAGTGATCCAGGGGTGAACTTTCTATTTCCCATCCACTCATCAAGATTTCTCTTGAAGAGAACCATTGAGGTGTTCTGCTTGACATGTATGGGAAGTCTATGCCACAGCATGGGCAGTCTCTGGGTTATGAACCTGTCCCTCCAGCATGTTCTGTTGATTGTGGCAATGAGGATGAAGTCTCTGGAGTGTGTGGTGCAGAGAGATTGGGATTTCTTTAGATGTAGCTTTTCTAACAGAGCTGGATTAGACATGGCTTTGTAAGTCAAGCAAAGATCGCCTCTTAGTAGACAATGTAAGACAGAGAATAGCTGGAGTTTTTTAAGTCTGTCCATGTAGGACATGTGTTTAAGGCCTAGGATCCTCTAAATGAGGTACTTTTGTGGCCTTTCCAGCTGTTGCATGTGTCTAGTGAGGTACATGTGAAATGGGGCATTATACTCGATGACTGGCCTAATGAGGGAAGAGTAGATAGAGATGATGACCTCTTTCTTCCTGGATGCAAAACCCTAGGTAATGAGATGTGCCACATAGTAGAACTTTCTGACCACAGTGGCAATGTGGTGGTCGAAGGAGAGGTTGCTGTCCACCTGTGTCCCCAGATCTCTTATAACGCCTTCAGTGTTCAGTGGGCTCCCATCAATGTGGTAATTAGTGGGAACTGAGTTTTTCCCAAAGGGGATGACGATGCATTTCTTGACATTATGCTTAAGGCCATGGTTTCGACACCAGTTATTAGTCTCAGTGAGGCCTTTCTGTAGGATGTCTACATCACTTGGGGAGTTAATAATGGCTCCCAGCCATTGTATCTTATTGTGTGTGACTACCTTGAGTAAACAAGAAAACTGCATTAGTTCATACTCAACTGTGCATGAAAGCCTGATAGCAGATACAGACCTTGTTATAGAACAGTTAGTATTTCTACCATCATCAGTAGCAGGAACACCAGCAGCAGTATTTTATAAATTGTTTGCCCTAGTAAAAGATGAGGTAGTAAAAAGCTGAGCAGGGAACATTGGACTTTGCTGTCTCCTGCAACAGTCTCCAGGTCATTCATTTTGTGAGATTTTCAGCAGTTTAAATGATTTATAGCAGCAGTATAGGCTGTATTTAGGATTCTATTTTGTCTCTAAAGGAACAGCAAAACAAAAATATAATCTGTTTATGAATTTATTTACACCAGTATCCAGGGGTCAGGATATGCTCCTGCATTGTGTAAAAAACACTGTAGTAAAATTTGTCCTACGTTGGATGGCTTCTGTCTAAAACAACAGTTGTCTAGCCATTGTTATGAAGGTTTTAGCACTGTGACTGAATACTGAAGTACTCCCAGAGTCTAGCCCAGAAAACTTTCATATATTCTTATTTATCTGATGTCACATGGTAGCAAGCTCCACATTTTCTGTAACAATTTGTCTGCTGAATGCACCACATAATTGACCTGCTAATAAATCGTAATACTTAAAAAATACACTGCAGATTACTTTACAACACAGATATTGCTGTAGAGAACAGCTTGCAATGAACGTGAAGGAGATAGCATTTCCAAAGTTGTAAATAAATTATATTTCTGATAAAGAATAGTGTTTTATTTAGCACACAACCTTGAACGGTAAAGTTAGCAGTATAAATATATTTCTGGCATGGTAAGCATGGTAAAGTTGAACACTCAAACCAAGTGAGTTCATGAGTCGGTCATCAGGGATCATTTAAGGACTTCTGTGATAGTAATGAGGAAACACTCTGTGCCAAAACATGCATGCACATGCCAGAAAGTACTAAGGCACTTGTTGATGTTCTCAATGTTTATTTTTCCAGTATATATTTTCATACAAAAATGCTTAGTCTTTAGAGGAGTAATATTTTCTGACTTTCACACATATTTGAAGCCATTTGTAGGATGTCTACATCACTTAGGGAGTTAATAATGGCTCCCAGCTTTCAGTCGTCTGCAAACTTGGTCAGCCAGAGTCCCTTCGTGTTGGCCTGGACTTCTGAGAAGTAGATGCCAAACAGGAGAGGACCCAGGACCGATCCCTGTGGGACTCCACTCGTGACTGGTCGGCAGTCTGACTTTGAGTCCACTACTTTCACACTGTGAGTTCTATCTGTAAGCCAATTTGCAACCCACCTAGTGATCTAGGGGTTGATGCCTAGTTTGGTGAGTTTATCAATAATTCCTGAGTGGGGAATGGTATCAAAGGCCTTGGCCAGATGAAGGTAGACTATATGAACTGCCTTGCCCTCATCCACAGCTCTGGTGTCTTACTCAAAGAAGTCAACCAGGTTGAGCAGGCATGATCTACCTTTCACAAAACCAAATTGCATGGGATCTAGAGTTTGGAGATTTCCTATATCCTTGTTAATTAGGCCCATGATGATGGGCTCCATAGCCTTACATATCAGACTTGTCAGGCTAGTGGGGCGATAATTCCCAGGGTCTGTAGTCACTCCCCCTTTATGGAGAGGGATGACTGTAGCAGTGCACCATTCAGTAAGGACAAAGCCTGAGGTGAGGCTGTGATTGAACAGGGCACACAGATGTGGTGCCAGTTCACTTTGTAGTTCATGTAGAACACATCCAAGGATATTGTTGGGTCCCATGGAAGCTGTATTCTTGGCCTTGGACAATGCAGCTTTAACCTGTGCTGCAGTAATGCTGGGTGCATGGCATTCCTCTGGTATTGCGATTGGTCCTTTAAGGGGGAAGAGAGGGGTAAAGTTGGCACTGAATCTGTCGGCCAGTACGTTGGCAATATCTGTTGGTTCAGTATAGGAGGTACCATTGTGCAGTAACTCAGAGCAAATCTGGGTATTGCCATGGAAATTCTTGATATAACTAATAGAAGGCTTGGTGGTTGTTTTTAGTGTCTGCCGCAATTCTGTCTTCATAGCTGGCTTTAGAGGTTTTGATGAGGGATCTCAACTTTTTGTTGAGGCTAATAAGGGTGTTTTTCCAGTCTTGAGGCTTCACCTTTTTCTGCAACAGTTTCTTTCTTCTGTTGTAGAATTTATTAATGGCAGGGGACCACCAGATAGGCTTCCTTTTTTGGAGGAGAGCATCTTGGTTCTGTTGGGTATGGCTAGTTCCATGCATTTATGTACATGTTCTTACAGTGCATTGGTGTATGATTTGGCATTCATGCATCTATTTTCCATTGACATGGGTGTACTGAAGTTAGCCACCTCTGTTTTTAGGAGCCCAAATTCAGCTTTGGAGAAGTTTTTTATGGTAGTTACCTTTGTGGGGGTGTGGGTGAGATGTAGATGTCCATGGTGATTAGTTTTTGGTAGGATCTAACCATGGAGGAATTGACTATTGGTGTAGAGCAATGGTTGTCCATGTTTGTAATAACCAGGTCAAGGATGTTGCTTCCTCTAGTGGGGGTAAGAATGAGCTGGTCCAGGGCATTAGAATTGATGAATTCCAGGAAGCATTGGGCCAGTGTATTGGTGCATGAGTAGTTTTCCCAGTTGATGGAGGGGTAGTTGAAGTCACCTAGTATGAGAGTGTTGGGTTGGACCCTAATAGTTTCCAGGGTGCTTAGGAATGAGGAGTGAGAGTCTTGAGACATGGTTGGGGACCCATAGCAGGCTACAACCACTGGCACAGCTACAGTGTTCAGTTCTCAGCTGAGTAGTCAAGCCAAAACTTTTCGTACCCTCTCTGTCCAACCAGTACTTTGTGTCCCTGCCCAAATAGCTGACACACATGCTTTGTAATTTGATTTATATACAAACACACAGACACTCCTGGGGAAGGCTGGCACAGGTTCTCCAGCTATGCCCCCTTCTGCCCAGACTATATGGTAGTACCACCTGTCACCAACCACTCTTATCAGCTACTTTAAGGGCCCTTACCAAAGGGTGTCCAGTGCTACTGTGTAATGTTACTGTTATCCAAATAGTAAGTGGGACTGAGACTTGAAGGCTATTTAGGAGTGGCTTGTACAGTATCACCAAATACATGCAAGTACTCTATTAGCTAAAATTATCTCTACACAAAACAGCCACAGTTAAACAGTTTAAAAATATGTAATAATAAATAATAAAAACACAAGACAATATTCATTAATTCAACACAATGACAACAGAGAGTTCAAAAATCACATGAAAATACTTAAAACCAACACTGTATGACAGTCTCAGATAATATAGAAAAAACATCTACTCTAATCTGGCTATATTCCTATCTATCCCTAAGAGAAACTATGTTCTAAATAACTTTACTTACAAAGCAAGGCACAGTGCTGGTGAGTTTTTAACAGGTCTGAAGACAAATACAAACTGCAAACTCTTTCTGTCTGAAATAGTACTTAAATTGATAATACACATTACTGCTGACTCATTTCAGATTACATCCTTCTTGACACTTCTGCTTAAGTTGCCAGGCTCACAGAACTTAAAATTTAACATTTCTTTGTGATCTGCAGCTGCCAGGAAGTCACAGCAATAAAAGATACTTTACATGTGGAATCCAGTAATTACCTCTGTCTTAAGACAATAGAAAGAATTTCCAGCTGCAGACATCTTGTCTCCTACCTTGAGATCACACACAGTCATAAAATTCTTCACTTATCAGCTTTCTTCCAGCAGGGTGCACTGTGGTTACATTTTTAAAGCTCAGCACATACAGTTTTCTTACATTTGTGAAACCAGCCTGTGGATCATATTAATATTTACAATGACATAAAATTATTTACAAAATTCTATCTAGCTGGACTGGCAGCCTCTCATTTTATCACCCCCCCCCCCCCCCCCCGGAGAACTCAAGCTAGTTTTTCAAGTGTCCATTGAGAAACGTTGCTTGAGAGGGTTGAGTCTATCTGGGTATACCTTACCCCATCCCTGTCTTGAGAGCCGGTCTGCATTGGCATTGCTGATCCCACTGCAGTGCTGCACTGACATATATGCTTGCATGCCTAGGCTCCACCTTAGTAACCTGGCATTTTGCTGGCTGGCTCAATGTAACCATGTTAGGGGATTATGATCCATACAGATAAGTGCTGTGCCCACACTATGGCTAGACATTCCTTTTCTACAGCTGCATAGCATTCCTCCCTGGGTTGGAACCTATGATTGAGATAAACCACTGGGTCCTCTTCTCCCTCTAAAGAAATCTGGCTGAGTACAGCCCCCACTCCATGGTTCAAAGCATCCACCTGCACAAATTCTTTGCTGTAATCTGGACTGGCTAACACAGGTGGTCCTCCCAAAACTTCTTTAAGCTTCTGGAATGCCTGCTCACATGCTGTGGTTCACACTACTTTATCTGGCCTGTTTTTCCTTGTTAGGTCTGTGAGGGGAGTAGCTATGGTACTATAACTGGGGAAAAACTTACTGTAGTACCCTGCCATCCCTAAAAATGCCCTTGCTTTTTGGTAAGAGGTGCAGGCCATGCCTGAATGGCGTTCACTTTGGCAGGTTCTGGCCTGATCTTACCACTCCCCACTCTATGTCTCAGGTAGGAGACCTCTGCCATACCCACCTGACATTTGCTGGGCTTAATGGTCAACCCTGCCCTCTGTAGTCTGCCTAGCACCTCCCTGACATGCTGAAGGTGATCTTGCCAGTAATGGATGTAGATGGCCATATCATCTAGGTAAGCAAAGGCAAAATCTCCTGCTCCTGCTAGGATATGATCGACCAGCCTCTGGAAAGTCACTGGGACATTTTCCATCCCAAAGGGCATCTTTGTGAACTCATATAAGCCAAAAGGAGTCACAAAGGTTGACCTCTGTCTTGCACTGGGAGTCAAGGGCATCTGCCAGAAACCCTTGGTAAGACCAATGATGGTAAAATATTTAGCCCACTCCAGCTGC
This sequence comes from Protopterus annectens, assembly GCF_019279795.1. NCBI lineage: Eukaryota > Metazoa > Chordata > Ceratodontiformes > Protopteridae > Protopterus > Protopterus annectens. The sequence goes on from NC_056749.1 coordinate 109,701,758, forward strand.
TCTAGGGCCTCATTTGTCCAAGGTATAGGGTAAGCATTTGACTCTGTGTGACTATTTAATTTCCTGTGGTCCACACAGAACCTGGTGCTGCCATCCTTTTTGGCACCAGCACCACTGGGGAGGCCCAGTGACTGTTGGACTCCTGAATTACCCCTAGTTCCAACATTTACAAGATGGGTAGCTAACTGGCTCACTGTTAGAACCCACTCAGTCAAAGTAGGGGGAAGCCACTTCCAGTAGTAGACCCATAGCAAGCATAGTGCCCCAAGGATCAGTCTTGGGGCCTCTACTGTTCGGGATATAATTTTCTGAGGTGCAAGCCAAAACCAGTGGTTTGTGGCTAACCATGTTTGCAGATGACTGCAAGCTGGGCACTGTCATAAATTCCCCTAGTGATATGAACATCCTCCAAGAGGGCCTTAACCAAACTAATGACTGGTGCCAGAAGCATGGCCTTAAACTGAATGCCAAGAAATGCATCATTATACCCTTTGGGGAAAATGGTGTCCCCAGTAATTATCACATTAATAACAATGTACTAAGCACACAATCAGTAGTGAGGGACTTTGGTACCCAGGTCGACAGCAACCTGACTTTTTACCACCATGTTGCCTCCGTTTTACGTCAGGCTTTCCATATGGCCCACCACATAAGTAAGGGTATTTCATTCAGGAACAAGAAGATCATAACATCCCTGTATTCCTATCTTATCAGACCCATACTATTATTGAGTACAATGCTCCCTTCAGCATGTACCTTGCCAAGTACATGCAGCAGTTGGACAGACCACAGAAGTTCCTGACCAGGAAAATCCAGGGTCTCAAACACTTACCCTATACAGATAGGCTAAAATTTATTTTATTTATTTTATTTTACATTTGTCATATTTCTATAAGTTGTTACAGAGGAGGTAGGATCTAAGGACGTTGGTTGATAATTATTTGAGACTTTGAAAAGGAAGAGTAGGATCTAGACTTAAAAGTCTTAGGTTGTTGGGGAGGAATTCCAAACCTTCCAGTTGTTGGCTTTGATGGTTTGAACCAGAAATCTATTTGAGGAGCGAAGACAGCTAAGATTGGAGTAGGGAATCAGTATTTCACTCATTGAAGGGGTTTTTCAGGTTGTTTGATTATTTTAAATGCTTCAGTGAGTTGGTTCATTTTGAGAAGATTGTGTAGTTCAAGCCAGTCTTTCCTTAGATTTTTGATACAATGATGAGTATGGGGGGAGGCACATATTACAAATCTGGCAATGTGATTATAGGCAACAGAGTTTACTGTTTTATGCTTTGACTGATTGTATCAAATCTCTAGCTTTTATCAATAGTGACCCCTAACAGTTTAGTGATGGTATCAGGCTCAATTTTGGTACCATTTGTATATTGTTATTAGATAGTGGAGAAAGTTGTACTGGTGGAGGCCCTGAGGAGGGAAGAAATATTAGTAATTTGTTTTTTTTTGGATTTAGGATGAGTTTCCGTGCTGCGAGCCATTTTAGCACTGTCCCTCTACTCAGTCATGTACAGACTGCTCAGAGGTGACCTGTGTCTGGCATACAAGGCCATCTCAGACTCAGCCTTGATGGAGGTGCTGCATATCCATAAGTCAAACTCCAGTCACACAACCTGCACACAAGGTCTCAACCTAGTCTGTGACATTAATAGAATTTGTTGATAGGATAGATTTGTGTCCCAATGACTTCCCCATCTGTGGAATAGACTTTCTCTCCATGTCAAGCAGTGTACATCACTAGCCCAGCTGGATGGGAAACAGAAAATATACCCCTGGGATCCCACCTGTGTCCCTGCTGGACAGGGAAAACAGGTGCTGACATTGTGGGAACATGGGTAAAATCTTTGGCTAGGCTTATAAGGGCCTCCAGGTCAATAGCCTAGTATTGTCCTATGAATCTATGAACCTATTATTGTTTCTAAACTTTTTGAAGAAATTAAATGAATCAGTGGAGAGATTTTGCACACTCCTATATAAATGTGAAAAAAGAGATAGGCTGTGCAGATATTTTTTAGAAATGAAATAATGAATGCAAGTAATGGTCATTCCATTGTATCACCTTTACATTAATGAGAATAAATAAGATAGAAACAAACTAATCATGGGCACTTCATTGACAGAAATAAATTAGTTATGGGCAGGTGAATTATTTTTTAATTATACTGCTATTAAGTATTGTTTGTTAGACTTTTTAAGCTAACACCTGAAACTTATAGGAAAAAGTTTCATGAGCATAGACAAGGCAGAAGAAAGTGTGTGTGAATATGCTGCTGAACTAAGTACTTATTTTCATAGGTGAGTGAGTGGATGTCAGGTCACCACTTTTGAAGGGCTGGCAGACATTTTGGTGAGGGAACAAGCCCTTAGCACTTGCCTGAGGACATGATGATCTGGTTAGCTGTTAGACAATGTGCTATTTCAGATGAGTTGGAGAAGAAGGGAGACCTATACCTATCAAGTAGGATATCCCTGCACAGGAAAGGGACACCCAGTGCTGCTCATGGGTCTAAAGGAACCCATGCTGAGCAGCCCAGACTGCCCCAACAGAATCTGCCAGTAGCAAGGGAAGCCACTAGTCCAGGTACACATCCAGGACCAAGAGTTAAAGGTTTTGAATGCAACCAGTGGGGCCATGCAGCATATAGATGTCCATGGAGGCAAGGTGGGGAACAAAAGATGAGGGAACCAGTAAATGGGAAAGACAAAATGCCAATAGTAGGTTGTCTTGAGACAACAGGGATACCAAACTACCATCCTGCAGATGTCCTGATAGGAAAGAATTTTCATAAGGCAGTACTATGTGTTTATGCTGATACACGCAGTCAGGCTTGGAGACAAGCATGTGGCTCTGGTAGCCTGGGGGAGACCCAGACAGACCATATACTTGCAGCCAGGACTGGTGAGGTGGTTACTTCAGGCAGGGAGCTACCCTGTAGCAGTGAGACTGAAGGTGAGCTACAGCTGCTTGTGGGTACTGGTGTTCCCTTTGACAGAGTGACTGCAAAGGTAGAGGTGAGTAGCAGTACCCAGGCTGACAGTGAGGCACTGCTGTCAGAGGATACCAGACTTCCTGTGGAAGGGGAGAAGGGGATATGGGAAGGGTTACTAAGAGACAGTTGAGACAGGCTCAGCTCTCAAACCCTACATCGCAAGGCCTGAGTCAGGTAGCTAGTGAGTCACCTGATTCACAAGGGAAGGGGCAATCTGTATACTAGGACAAAGGGTTACTGTATAGAGAGTGGACCCATGAGGGAGGGCTAGAAGGTGAGAGAAGGTGAGAGAATACAGCAGTTGGGAGTGCCTATAACCTACCATCTGATGCTTCTAACCATGGCCCATGATATTCCCTTTGCAGGTCATATGGGAATAAAACAGACAAAGAGATGTATTATACAGAACTTCTATTGGCCTGTAATTTCCAGAGATGCAACAGGATACTGCAGGACCAGTGAGCAGTGCCAAAAGGTAGGCAAGGCAGGAGACAAGGTGATGCCTTTGCCTGTTTTTGAGGAGCCATTTCAGAGGGTAGCTATGGATATTATGGGGCCTCTAAGTACCCCAAGTTCCACAGGGAAAATGTATATCCTAGTGGTAGTAGATTATGCTACAAGATACCCTGAGGAAGTGGCTTTGTCCTCCATTGAGGCAGAAAAGGTGGCAAATGCTTTGTTAGAGATTTTCAGTAGGGTAGGTTTCCCAAACAAAATACTGACTGACAGAGGTGCCAGTTTCATGTCAGACCTGCTGGCTTGTCTGTGGAAGTACTGTGGGGTGAAGCACATGAAGACCACCCCTACCATCCCCACACTAATGGTCTTGTTGAGAGGTTAAATTCTACAATCAAGTCCATGCTACTGGCATTTGCAGACCAGTATAATAGGGAGTGGGACAAATCTTTGCCCCATCTGTTGTTTGCTTACAGAGAGGTTCCCCGGGAATTAACAGGTTCTTCACCCTGTATGTTGCTGTATGGGCACAGGGTGAGGGGACCTCTAGATTTAATTTGAGATGAGTGGGAAGATGAGTGTGAATCTCACAAGGAGTCTGTTGTGGCATATGTCTTAAACCTCAAGACAAGACTCAGGGAACTCATGGGCTTGGCCCAGTAGAACCTGGCAGAAGCCCAACAACAGAAAAAGGTGCGGTATGACAGGAATGCTTGAGTTGGAGAGTATGCTATAGGGCAGCATGTAATGGTTCTGATTTCTGTAAGACACAACAAGCTGCAAACAGCTTGGGAGAGACCCTACAAGGTGGTAAGAAAGGTAAGTGATGTTAACTACATGGTAGAACTGCTAGGCAGGAGGCAGTGGCACAAATTGTACCATGTTAACACAATGAGACCTTACCATGATAGGGAGGCCCATGTGCTGAGTATTTGCAGTGTATTGCAGGAGGAGACTGAGGGAGATATGATGACTGTTCTCCTCAGTAAGGCTCGGATTGACACCTCAGTGGAAGGGGTAGCAATATCGCAAAAGCTATCTCCTACCCAGGTTCAATAAATCTGAGCAGTGCTACAGGAGTTTGGGGACATGTTCACTGGAAAAATAGAGTGCGCCCACCTGGTGCAGCACCAGGTGGATACAGGACCCCAAAGGCCATAGGGTGCCTGAAAGAGTCAAACAAACTCTGAGGGAGGAGATGCAGGAAATGTTGGAACTAGGGGTAATTCAAGAGTCCAAAAGTCCCTGGGCCACCCCAGTGGTGCTGGTGCCAAAGAAGGATGGCAGCACCAGGTTTTGTGTGGAGTACAGGAAATTAAATAGTCACACAGAGTCAGATGCTTACCCCATGCCTCGGGCAAATGAAGCCCTAGAGCAGCTGGGTGGGGCTAAATATCTTACCACCATTGATCTTACCAAGGGTTACTGGCAGGTGCCCTTGACTCCCAGTGCTATAGAGAGGTCAGTCTTTGTGACTCCTTTTGGCTTGTATGAGTTCACAAAGATGCCCTTCCAGATGAAAAATACCCCAACAACTTTGCAGAGGCTGGTAGATCATATCCTAGCAGGAGCAGGAGGGTTTACCCTTGCTTACCTAGATGATATTGGCATCTACAGCCATTCCTGGCAAAAGCACCTTCAACATGTCAGGGAGGTGCTGGGCAGACTACAGAGGACAGGGTTGACCATTAAGCCAAGCAAATGTCAGGTGGGTATGACAGAGATCTCCTACCTGGGCCATAGAGTGGGGAGTGGTAAGATCAGGCCAGAACCTGCCAAAGTAGAAGCCATTCAGGCACAGCCTGCACCTATTACCAAAAAGCAGATGAGGGCATTCTTAGGGACAGCAGGGTACTACACAAAGTTCTTCCCCAGTTATAGTACAATAGCTGCTCCTCTCACAGTCCTGACAAAGAAAAACAGGCCAGATAAGGTAGTGTGGACCACAGCATGTGAGCAGGCATTCCAGAAGCTTAAAGAAGCTTTGGGAGGACTGCCTGTGTTAGCCAGTCCAGATTACAACAAAGAATTTGTTGTGTGGGTGGATGCTTCAAGCCATTGGGTGGGGGCTGTACTTAGCCAGATTTCTTCAGAGCGAGAAGAGGACCCAGTGATTTATCTCAATCAGAGGCTCCAACACAGGGAGGAATGCTATGTATCTGTAGAAAATGAATGTCTGGCCATAGTGTAGGCACTGCTCTTATCTGTATGGAAGGAAATTCACTGTAGTTACAGATCACAATCCCCTAACATGGTTATACCGATCCAGCCAGCAAAATGTCAAATTGCTAATATGGAGCCTAGGGTTGCAAGCATATGATATGTCAGTGCAGCACTGCAGTGGGGTCAGCAATGCCAATGCAGATGAGCTCTCAAGACAGTTAAATGGGGTAAGGTATACTCAGACAGACCTAACCCTCTCAAGCAACATTTCTCAAGGGTCATTTGAAAAACTAGCTTGAGTTCTCCGGGGGGAGATACGTGAAGGCTGCCAGCCTAGCCAGACAGATTTTTTTAGATAATTTTATGTCATTGTAAATATTAATATAATCCACAGGCTTGTTCTCTCAAATGTAAGAAAACTAAATGTAAGAAAACTGTTAAATGTTGAACTTCAAAAATGTAACCACAGTGCACTCTTCTGGAAGAAAGCTAAGTAAAGAATTACAACTGTGTTTGATCTCAAAGCTCGGAGACAGGATGTCTGGGCTAACAAAGTATTTATATTGTTATTAAGACAGAGCTAATTACTAGATTTTACATGTAAAATGTATTTTATGGCTGTGGCTTCCTGGCCAGGTGCAAGCTTACTAAAAATGTAAATTTTGAGTTTCTGGTAGCCTGGGAACCAGAGAAGTGTCAAGAATGATGTAATGTGAAATGACTCAGCGGTACTGTGTTATCAATTTAAGGCATTCTCAGAGAGAGAGAGAATTAAGCATTTTGGATTTTGTCTGAACCTGAACACATCAACTCACCAATACTTTGCCTTGTAAGTAGAATTTATAACAGTATTGCTCTTAGAGTTAGATAAGAATTTAGTCTGATTTAGTTCTATTTTCTATATTTATGTCAGACTATCCAACACTATTGTTTTAACTTTTCCTGTGATTTCTGAACTCTTAACTAGCACTATGTTGAACTGAGGAGATTTGTCTTGTGTTCTTATTATTTATTATCAAATATTTTTAAACCTTTCTACTGTGGCTGCTTTGTGTAGAGATAATTTAAGCTCTAGGGTACTTGCATGCATTTGGTGATACTGTACAAAGCCACTCCAATAGTCTTGCTGTAAGTCACACTTACTAATTGGATAATAATATTGCACAGTAAAATTGGACACCCTTTGGTAAGGGCCTTATTAGTAGCTGATAAATAGTGGTTGGTGGCAGTGGATTACTACCTTATAGCCTGGGCAGAAAGGAGCATAGCTGGAAAACCTGTGCCAGCCTTCCCCAGGAGTGTCTATGTGTTTTGTAAAAACTTATCTCAAAGTGTGTGTGTGTGTGTGTGTGTGTGTGTGTGTGTGTGTGTGTGTGTGTGTGTGTGTGTGTGTGTGTGTGTGTGTGTCAGCTACTTGGGCAGGGACATGAAGCACTGGTTGGACAGAGAGGGTGCTGGAGGTTTTAGCTTGACCACTAGGCTGAGATCTGGACCATATAGCTGTGCCAGTGGAGAGTCTTATTGGGGATCTGGAGAGAAAGGGAGAAACCAGTCCCAAACTGACTGTGATCTCTGTGTGCTGTTAAAAGAAATTGTACTTTACTGTGTGTGTACTTGTTATCCTTCCCAATGTGCACATCCGTCACTCATGCTAGTGGTGAGGATTGAGGCTCCTTGATTACTGGGCCAGTGCACAGGCATCACAAGGTCATAGATAGGTCATGGATATATTATACTGAAATAACCTGGAAGAGAAAAGCTTCGCCACAGTATTTAATGCATGAAAACATATATCAATGTTGCTGAGCAAAGACCCAATGACATTTATTTATTTATTTAATGAGATTTGATTACTGGGAAAGTCCGACTGGGTAGAAATCTATTTTCAGTGGAGGCCCAGGGAGAAAAGCTCCAAATTATTACAAAACATTTTAAGAACAATAATTTTACAATAATTTTATAATATTCAGAAATAATGCAAAAACATCTATAGTTTAAATGATACCAAATTATACATAATATAAAAACATTGGTTAAGAATAGATACAAGTTATGTGATAATGATTTAATAGCTACAGAAATTTTAGCCAGTTTATAGTGTATTTAAATGTAAGTTAGTATAATACAAGCAAGAACTGTAATATGAAGTGAGAAAAAACAGGCTTATGTTATATACTGCAGACTAACACAAACAAACTCCAAAGAATTCTTTGTTATGGTCATTGCAACATCATTTGCATATTGGATGAGCTTAGTTACTCTATATAGAGTACCCATACAATTCAAGAAGATGACAAATAGAAGAGGCATGAAAACTGATCTTTGAGTGCACTAATATTTGGTGGAAAAAAATAGATGCTGCTAAATTCTGTCTGATGGTTTCTGTTTATACAAATAGTTTAAGGAGCATTTTGAGGTCCTCGTTGTGAGATTAAGAGTGCTGTCCATGAGCCTAGAATGATGGGCAGCTCTAGAAGGATGCTGCAAACACATCTGCTTTTACCTCTTATTAAAATTTTGAAACTAATTATTCTGATTCCAGCAAATAGAAAAAAATAAAGTGCTAATGGAAATGAACAGCGGTGGTCTCAAACTCACTTTAATGTCATTAAAGTATTTTATTTATTTATTAACACTTTGTCGACTGGGTTAGTCACACTAGGCCAGAGGCTTTTTTTTCAGGGGAGGCCTGTGTTATTCACACTGAACTTCCCCTACTCCTTGGAGCTGCTAGATGACACCAGAGAGGTTTTACAGCAACAAGGAATAGGCCTAAGCAGCAGTATGGAGGAGGAAATAAAAAGCTATGGAGAGTCTGGAGGTGGAAAATGAGAATTTGGAGAACTTTTTGTTCAATATAGAGTTTCAGAATGTAAACAAAGACTCCTGTATGGTGGATGTTACAAATGAGCAGTGTTACCTGTCTCCATGGAGAAGGAAGTAAGTGAATCTGTTGAAGTGATGCAGATAACAGAACTGCTGTTAGGAGGACTTGGAGATGATATTCTGTTAAAAATTAATCAAGCATGATGATCCAGGTGACAGTTCTGCTGTTTCATGGGTGAGACGGCAGATAACATATTCAGAAGTATGAGGATAGTAATGTGGAAAAAAGCCAGGTGATGAGGCAGCAGAGAATGCAGCAGTGACAAAATGTAGCAATGAACTGAGAAATGCACATAATGCAGTAACAAAAAGAATGCAGCTGTGACAGAAAGTAGCAATGAACTGAGAAATGCATATAATGCAGTAACAAAAAGAATGCATCAGTGACAGAAAGTAGCAATGAACTGGGAAATGTACATAATGCAGTAACAAAAAGAATGCAGTAGTGACAGAAAGTAGCAATGAACTCAGAAATGTACATAATGCAGTAACAAAAAAATGCAGCAGTGAAAGAAAGTAGCAATGAACTGAGAAATGTACATAATGCAGTAACAAAAAGACTGCAGCAGTGACAGAAAGTAGCAATGGACTGAGAAATGCACATAATGCAGTAACAAAAAGAATGCAGCTGTGACAGAAAGTAGCAATGGACTAAGAAATGCACATAATGCAGTAACAAAAAGAATGCAGCAGTGACAGAAAGTAGCAATGAACTGAGAAATGCACATAATGCAGTAACAAAAGCATACATAACAGTGACAGCAGACAAAAAAGGAGAGCAGCAACAAACTTTAATAAGTAAAATTATTTTTAAAAAGAAGAGAAGACCATCTGTAAGAATAAGAACAAAAAATTGGCACTGTAATACATAGATATGTATAGGACAATTTAGTAACTGTTCTGGGTTTTAAATCTCAAGAAATTTTGAATGTTATACATATTGGGACAGAGACTTTTTGTAACTTAACACTTAAAACTGATGGACTGATAATGAAATTTCAGGAAATGTGTAACAAAAAGAAGGAAATTTATCAATGGGACAATTATTTGTTTTCTGTTGTAACTTAAATGTTACAAAAATGTCAATTTGCAATTTGGAACTGATGAATTGGAAGAAGACGATAGTAAAAAAGTGCACGCAGGGTCTTTGTAAAACTGTTGATAGTACTGAGAAAGTTAGAGATGAGAGAATCTTTTGGAATGGGGGGTGAAGGTTGGAAGCTGTTTTGAAATATGAAAAAAGCATATAGTGAAACACTTGTCAATTGTTATTTTTCTGGCTGGTCATAGTGAGATATTAAGATATGCTGGCCAGTGTAAATTGTGTTTCTTTTGTGGGGACTTTTCTCATTTAATTAATGATTGTGACAAGGTACAACATGGGGAGAAAGGACATACAGCAAGAAGGTGTGTGCCTGAATGCAGGATGTATAAAAAAGGGACACTTTTTGATGGATTGTCAAGACAAAATAGTAAATAATGAAAAAGAAGGTGAAAAGAATGAAAACATACATGAAAAAGAACAACAAGATGCTGGGGGATACGATGAACTAGGTGTAGATCTGTAGAATAGGAAAAAATATGGAGTGGAAAATGAGAGAGAGAGAGTGGATACAGGAAGAGAGGTCAGGAGAATGGTTTGTTACTAATAATATTTTGAAATTCTAGATAGTAAAACTCTGAGTCTGAGGATCGACGATTATTTGTACATACATCCTGGAAAAAATATTCAATAGGGGAAAGAGTAAAAATAAGAAAACATAATTTTAAAATTATTTCCCCTAAACTTAAAAAGAAGAAAAAGCAATACATTACAGTACTTTCAGTAAATGTGAACAGCATTATTAACACAGTAAGAAGGATAGGACTACTGGAATGGTGTGATAAATGTAATGTGGATGTTATTCTGTCAGAGGATGTAAGATTCCTGACAAGTGAAGAAAGACTGCAAACAGAAAAATTATAGGGTGAAAATATACTATGGAACTTAGGAAGTGAACTTTGTTTTAGACAGTCTGTGTTGTCTAAAAAAAAGAAAGAAATACTAGATGTAACATTGGTAAGGATGGGAGGTTTAACTGAGGTGGAGAGAACATGTTAACAGAATTACAGCTTTACATGTATATACAACTAGCAATGAAAGACAGACTCTGTCATTAAATATTATACTATATGGTGGTTAACGTGAAAATTATAATTGCAGTATAGTTTAAGTGTGATTTAAGGGGAAACTGTGAAAAGAAATGGAAAGATAAAAAAAATACAGGAACTGATAAAATGTGGTAAATTAGCACAAACGTCAATGGATTTATAGGAAAGGGGCATTTGGATCTGATATTGATTATTTTCTATTATTTTAAGGCTTAGGGGTAAGATGTAGTGTTACAGTTATGATGGGTTATTCAGATCATTTAGCAACATGGATGGAGATGATAGAAGAAAGGGAGCATATTAAAATAGGAAAGGGATTAAGAAGACTAAATGAGAAATTTGAAATAAAATGAGAGTGTGAATTACTGCAGTTATGGAAGAATCATATAACCATGAAGGACTTGTATAAAAACTGGTCATAATGGTGGGTTGAATTTGAAAAGAAGTATACAAGTAATTTTTTCCAGTTGTAAGATGATGGAAGAAAGAAAGAAAAAGTGACTTTGGGAAAATGTATAGAAATGTTATTAGACAATTAAAAGAATAATACAAGACATTATTATGATATGGAAAAAGAAATATATAAAATAAATTGGGAAAAAATAAGACATTACGCTTTAGGCAGAGATATTTACAAGGGTGAAGGGAGGAGGTAAATGCATATTTTGGTAAAATATTGAATTATTATAATGAGGGAAATTAAAAATGTAAAAGGACAGGCAAGAAGAACACATTATACTAGCACATGTGGAAAACACGCATAAGAGTAAGAAGAAAGAAAATAAAAGAGAGAATGGATAGTAAAAAAAATCCCGAATGAGCTAAAGAAGACTCTGGAAAATAAATTACTATTAGTGAACTGGGTGAAGTACTTGGAAAATAAATGCTGATTCAGTATCAGCCACAGATGGTATAGGGTGTGGAGTGTATAAAGAATAATGTATAGATAAAGAGAGTATTTTGTAAATGTGATGAATGAAAAGTTGAAGGAAGGTTTGCTTATGAAGAGTTGTGCAGTGAGATATTAAAATGTATATGGAACAACGTTGAGAAGAATTAAATAAAAAATGGAGACTCATCACGCTAAATAACACATATTATAATTTTGTATGAGGAATAATACAGAGGAGAATGGAAGGAAGGATGAGGGATATTATGGAAGAAAGTATATATATGGTATAATAGGGAGGGGCTATCAAGCATTATTAATAACTGTGAGAGAAATTGTGCGTGATATTATACTAAAAGGGAGGATGTGAAACTTATAGTGGGTGATATTAGCAAGGCATTTGATACAGTAGCACATGAAGCTTTGTGGGATGTTTTGGGGAAGTATGGAATAGACAGAATATACAGTATGTCAGCATATCAAAATAATAGAGTGAGACTGTCAGTGAATGGGTGACTGAATAAAGAAATATGCATGATGTGTGCTGTAAGATAAGGATGTCCCATGAGTGGAATATTATTTACCTTGGTAATGAATGAGATAGTAAGTGAAGTAGCTTATAAAATGAATCATACTAGACATGTAATGCAAAAGTAGGTGGTGATTCCAGTAGCTTTGCCATGCACAGATGATATAGCTGAAGTTGCTGAGAACAAAATATGGATGAGTGGAGTGTTGGTTTGTCTGAATAGATGTGTAAAAAAATAGGAATGACCTTGAATAAAGATAAAAGTAAGTGTTTGGGTGATGTGGTGAAAACTGGGAGTGTGTATTTTTCAGTGAATGAATTGTCTTTGTTAGGGATAAAATATGGGGAAAATTATGTAGTTATGATGCAATGGTAGGATTTGATAAAAGAAATGTGTCTTCAGTGGAGGACATATAGATTAGCATTTAGGAAAAAAGATTGCCTGGTAAATGCTGTATTAATGGGAAAATAGCATATATTTCAAATGTTTATATGATCCCAGAAAAATATGAAAAGGAAATTGAGCAACTGTTGTTTTCTGTCATATGAGGTTCATAATTAAACCCAGTGAAAAGAGGTGTTTTATATTTGAGTGACGATGAAGGGCAATTGAGTTTATTAAATCCTTTTGTTTATTCTGCTTCTTTAAACTTGTATACATTTTTACAGTGGGTAAAGGAAGAAAATGCGAAATTACTAGTGATAATGTTTAAATATAAATACAAAAAGATATAGAAGATGATGAGAATAAGAAAAAGAATATGTAAACAGAGATATTAAAAATTACCAAGAAAAAACATTAACATGGAAAATAAAAAAATATATTTGATTTAAAGCAAGATGGATGTGGTACAATAATGTCATGAAACAATATTATTATATAAAGCCATGGGTAATATACCCAAAAATGTGATTAAAGCCATTAAAGTAAGGAAAAAGGGGTGTACCAAGATAATATTTCAAGAATAACAGAATGGAGACTGGTAATAAATAAGTTACCAGTAAAGGGCAATATACAAAGAATTTTATATAAGGGCATATAAAAAGAAAATTGAAAGAGTGTGTTTCTTTTCCAGGGAGGAAGAGACAATAGAGATATTTTTTGAAATGTAAAAGAGTGTTAAAACTCTGGAAAAAGTTGTGTGAAGAAATAAAATGTGAATATTAATGACATAAACAATATAGATATGAATATGATTATGCATGAATATTATAAGAAAAAGAAGAAAAAATGTAAGAATGGTTGATAAGAATTTATTTTATGTAATATGGGTTATGTGGAATGAAAGACTAAATTACATTTTGCTCAATGGGAGATGGATTTTGACAGCTATAGCACAAAAAATAAATTATGGTTGTGTAAGGAGGAGTGGGGGTAAATTATAGAAGAATAACCATTATGATATTATAAGATAGTAATGTGTAGGTGTGTGTATGTGTGTGTGTGTGTGTGTGTGTGTGTTTGTGTGTGTGTGTGTGTGTGTGTGTGTGTGTGTGTGTGTGTGTGTGTGTGTGTGTGTAAACCTGTACATTTTGTAAATATGTAAATAATGTGTTTCATATTGTATTAAATAAAGGACCCTTATCTTTTTGATATGTGCCATAGGATTTTTTACATCTACCTGAGCTACCCTCAATTCAGGCAGGTGGGACATGGTTTAACATCTCATTCAAAGGACAGCACACCCAGGAGGATAGACCCAACCCTCTCCTTCCCCTTCTACATCACTGTAGTATCAGCAATGGAAAATTAATCCCAAGCACCAGAACTCAGAAGAGAACTCACAGATTTCTGATCTTCTAATAACAGAGGTGAGTGTGCTACCTATTGAGCCACTGTCATTGACAGCAGTACAAAGTAAGCTTTTCTAGTGACCAGCTCTGCACAGCATCCCTTTACATGGAGATGCTACACCTCCCATAATCCTGCTACATATAAATACTAACTCTGATGTCATACACTATACCATGAACTAAGATAACGACCCTGGAGTACCACAACCTTCAACACAGGATACATACATACCCCTGTATTCAATAAACTTTGTGCAGGAACAGTACTATTCCTACACGGAGTGAACCATGTCCATGTCGCATTAGCATTAACAGCAGCACACCTTGCATATTCATTAAGGCATGCTGCTGCTAAGGCTAAATGGACAAGAAGAGTACTGAGTGCAGGGGGCATGTTTAGGTAGTGCATGCACATCTAACACTCCCCCTGCACTCAGAAAGTGCCATACAGCACTTTTGAAAAGCATTTCAGTGTCCATGGACACTGACATGAAATAAAATTGAGTATTTCAGTGTCTGCAGACAGTGAAATAGATAAGAAAGCAAGAAACAATGCAGGGGGCGTGTGACATGTTCTGTCACACACACCATGCATTGTAAAAGTGCCATACGGCCATAACGGTCAACTGTATAGGTGTCTGCAGAATGCCCAGATGCCGGCCTCACATACTTCTCACCCTCCTTGAGCAATAAAGCAGTACAAAGCCATAAATAATTGGGGGACAAAGCCACAAAAATAGGGACACATTTTAAATATTGCACTGACAAATCCAAAAGCTGATAGAATAAAAGGTTTGCAGTAGCACGGACTTCCTACAGGGTATGAAGACTGAAACACAAATATTTTCCATGTGAAAGCACCTTATGGCTATAGCTGTTAACTGTACAGGTGTCTGCAAAATGACCAGATGCCTGTCTCACATACTTTTCACCCTCCTAGAGCAATAACACAGTACAAAACCAAAAATAATGGGGGGACAAAGCCACAATAATAGGGGCAAGTTTTAAATATTGCACTGACAAACCCAGAAAGCTGATAGAATAAAAGGTTTACATTAGCACGGACCTCCTGAAGGGTACGAAGACTGAAACACAAATGTCTGCCATGTGAAAGTGACATACGGGCAAAGTCCTCAACTGTACAGGTGTCTGCAGAATTCCCAGATGCCTGCCTCACATACCTGTCAACCTCCTAGGGTAACAAAGCTGTACAAGGCCATAAATAAATAAAAATACTTTTTTCCAAACTAAGGTATGTTTAAGTATAGCTGAGCAGGTGTGTGCATTATGGCTCTCTGCTCAACATTGCTTAAACACCCCAGTGGAAATAAATTAAAATATACAGCTATAATCCTAACAGTGGGATAGCATAGTGGTTAGATTCCAGGTTTTGTATGCAGGCATTCATGGTTCGAATACCAAAACAAGCACTTTATTTTTACATAGGAAAGCAGTGTTAAAATTATTATCATTTTTTTTGTAAATGATGTAGTAAGTGATATTTGTCAACCAGGGTAGTGTAGCTGGTCTAAAATGAAAGTGTGAATGCATACAACATGTGACACCACCCATGTATACACAAGTGTCCCATACACTATAGTCACACTCCTTGGTAATGTAATGAAAGCACATAGAAGAATGTCATGTAAAGTGAATCATATGCACTTACTAAATGACGTCATTATTCTATATTTTTAAAAACTAAAAATTTTTAATGGTTAGCAGTGCCCAGCTATGCTTAGCCAGTTTAAGCAATGCTTAGACGTGAATGCTAAGCAGCAGCCAGCTCAGCAAAGTGGATTTTAGTACTGGTATGTAGTGCTCAACAATTTCCCCTTTAAGCATTGCTAAAATTGGCTTACCGGGTTTGCTCATCGCTCATCACTAAGCTGTGCTCAACATTTTCAAAATTGACCAACGAAGGCAAAGGGCAAGACTATGGCCTTATTTAAACCACACATGCAGGAACACAGCCAGTACCTCTTATAGTTCAACCTGTGCAGGAACCATGGCTGGCATAGGTGAGGATTTGCACTTTAGGGTGCAGCACTGGGGCATTGTGGTGTCCAGGGTCATGTTTGGAGTCCTTGTAAGTAACCATGATGAGAAACTGCTGCAGAGTCAGTATCAGGGCTCACAATATAAAGCGGAGGCTTGGGACCATCTCGCCTGTGATCTCACCAGTGCTACTGGCATCCCCTTAACTGGTGAGCAGGTCCAGCACCACTATGTCGACCTAAAGAGGAGGAAGGGGCGCTGTTGAACCAGTGAATCCAAGATGCCAGGGACAACTGTGCTCCAGCAGTTTGTAAGTATCACAGATATAGGTGTATCAAATTCTAGCCTGAGGATGTGATAGACAGGTGTGCATAATGTTTGTTTTTCTCCCCTACAGCTGCAGCAGAGAGAGCTAGTAACATCAAAGCCCATGCTGGACAGATTGCTGAGGCTGTGCCGACAGGCTGGTGAGTAAAAACCTGTTTTGCAGTATATTGTGCAAATAATTAAGAAGGAGTACATTGTGTACTGCTAGTAGGTATACTGTTACTATGGTAACTGAATAAATAAAGTTTGTCTGACTAATACTGATCTGAAATAAACACCTATAACACAAACTGTTGTGTTTACTCTGGTATGTTGTTGTAGACTTCGAATGAAGCTGTAAAACAAGATATAAATGCCCTGTGTTAACCTTTGCTTTCCAGATTGTAGTAATTCAAAGGATTAATGCACAATACACTAACTATCTGTCATGCATGCATCATAGGATTACAAGTTCAGACTGTCTAACCAAGAGACTAATAGGCAGAATCCAGTGAAACAAGAAACAGTAGTTCTCCAGTAGCTCAGTGTGATGAG
Source organism: Protopterus annectens (assembly GCF_019279795.1). Lineage (NCBI taxonomy): Eukaryota > Metazoa > Chordata > Ceratodontiformes > Protopteridae > Protopterus > Protopterus annectens. Next base: position 109,718,486 of record NC_056749.1, read on the forward strand.
AAATAGATTAGTTGTTATTTTGCACACCCAGACATGATTTGAATCCAGGGAGGGGTACTAAGTACATAAGTGCATATCTACACACAAAGATTCAGGAATATATGTAAAAACAGTCAAGTAGTGTTAACAAACATTTTCTACACAGGTTTTACAGGTAAGGAAATTTTGGTAGTAGCTGTATGAAGGGTATACTAAGAAATTGTGTACAGCTGTTTAACTGTCCCACCACATTCTTGCAAATGACAGCGAGATAGGTACATGCAACATGCACATTTTCTGATATATGTCTCTCAAGTGTCATGCTGTCACAGTTAGTGGTCACTGTTGCCAATAACCCTGGACACAGAAAGGAAACCAGTTGAAGTATGCCAGTAGCACACTCACATAACAGCAGTTCAGGGTACCCCTTCTGTGCCAGATATGTAACCCTGACATATACAAGTCCCCGCTAGTCATGTACCCAGAGTTGTCATAGTTTTCCCCATACCATTCCAGGCTGATAGTTTAATAGGTATGTTTGTGCTACAGAAGCTAGGGCCATAGGTAGATGTAAAGTGAGGGCAGACCCATAGAGTATTGAGCAGTACTGTTGTGTAAAATAGAAGCATAAACAGTTGTTACTGGACTTTTTGTCTCTCCCCCACCCCTTATCTGGATCAATACTATAATTCATATACTATGGGTATGTTGTTCTCCAAACCTAATATTGGGACTTGTGTTCTGTTATTGTTCATATATTTGATTGGTTGCATGTTAACATACCTTGTTCAAATACAATTGTTGGTGGCCTGTTGCCATCAATGTTACAGGCATGCTGTTACGGTGCATATAGTTGCTACATTTATGCATGTGTTCTGTTTGCTATGAACCTGTTTCATATCTGTTTTATGGGGTTAATTGGAACACCCACACATGCTGTTATAACTAATTTTGAAATGTGTTGTTCATGACTAACCAACATATTCTGTAAAACCTCGACACCATAGCACGTTTGGGAAGGCAGATCATAGCAGATCCACCTGTCCTGCCTCATCTGGCCATGGCACCAGGCCCCAGCACATCTGGGACCCAACCCAGGACTTCCTCGTCCGTTGGTCCTGCACTACCTTTGGGTGGAACTGCCTCAGAGGATGGGGCTTGCTTCTCCCAGGACCGGGCATGGACAGGAGCCTGTCAACTGTAGTCATTTCCAAGGTATGGTGCTCAGCTTCATCCAAACAGATTTGGATGACCTGCTGCACCAGATGGAGGGCCATCTGGTGCACCTCAAGGGGCAGGCTGCCCCTCCTGTCCAGCCTCCAGCACAGCCACCTTTGGGGCCATGAAGGTGCAGTGGTGACAGCCCATGGGTGGGGACCTCAGTCCCACTGTATCCATTAGGGGGGGTCATGGGCTTCAGAATCCCAACCACCCTCCCCGTCAAAGGTGTTTACCCCCTCATGTGTCATATACGGCCTCTGTCTGCTGTCTTGTCTGTTTGCAAATGCAACCTATCCTACCCAACCTACGTCCCCAAAGATACCTACAGCCCTTCCCAAACATCCCACTCTCACCTTAAAAAAAGGGCATCTATCCCGCAAAAAAAAACATTGCCCCAGACATAGCTCTACATTCCGCATCCATCTAACCACAGATTATTCTGCAAATATCTGTTGCCTACACCCCTCCCTGTGGGGTGTGAGGATGTAAATTCCAAATTCAACACATTATTCACAGCTGTTGATGCAGAAGAAATGTAGAGCTATAGTCCTTTTCGATATCTGTCCTGCACATCCCTAGCTGCTTTTCCTAATGTTTTACCCCCTGCTAGCCCCCATTTCACCACTTTCCTATCAATGTTTTTTCCTTTTCTTTAATTAAAATTAGCATGAGTGTAAGTGGGAGTAAGCTGTGTTAAGTGAAGCTAAGAGGGCTTAACCATCTGTTAGGAATGCTTAGTTCCACGCAAAACCACACAAACCTGCTTATAATTGCTTATAAGTGCCTTAATCATGCTGTATCCATCAGCTCTTCTTCTACCCAGCAACAAAATAATCAGCCCGGCCAAGTCTGGAACCCAGGATGCTATGAATTACAATCACAGCAATATACCACTACACCTTCTGAGCTGTGGGAATCCATAATGCTTTTACAAACATATCATGCATTCTGGTCATTTAACACCAATGAAAAAAGTCATCACTTCCAAGTCTGGAACCCAAAACTGTGTACACTACAATCACAGTAACATACCTCTACACCATCTGAGCTTTAGGAGTTTACAATGTTTTAACAAACATATCATGCACGACAGTCATTTAACATAAGGGAAAATTATATATCCATAATACTCTTATATGTATATATATATATATATATATATACATATATATATATATATTTATATATATATATACATACACACACACATATACACATATATATATATATATATATATATATATATATATATATATATATATATATATCTATATATATATATATATATATATATAATATATATATATATATATGTACATATATATATATATATATATATATATATATATATATATATATATGTACATATATATATATATATATATATATATATATATATATATATACATATAGATAACCAACTTCTTACTGCAAGACATCTGCAGAAAGCCCAACAAAGTGTGGGGATAAAGGTCAAACAACAGTGACATCCTTGAAATATGGCTGTCATACATGTAGAGGTCTGCAAAAGGGGAATGGTTTGTTTTCACATACAATTCCAGCTAGATTTCAGGTCTGAAACACAAATGAATGTCATTATTTACTGATGTCAATGCTCACATCATCCCAGTGAATTGTCAGAAACCCACAACTGTTATGGGCAACAGAGCAAACATGTGAGCCACGCATTTGGATAGTGTCTGAACATCTGGACAGTGGAGAGGTATGACTGCAGTCATGTAACAGAATAGAAAAACCTGTGATAGCTTCCAACCATGTCACCCAGCACCTTCTGAACCACAGTAAGACGAACGTGATATTACCCCGATTCAGCTATAGAGAATTACCAATGTACATCCAAATATATTAGTGGAAAGCAGATATTGGTACAAAAATGTCCACCCACAACCATTTGCACCACAGTCACAGCAACATACCAGTACCCCAAATGAACTGTAGAATAGAATGACTGTTTGAACCGACATAGCCTGATTGCCAGTCACACACTACACTGACATATACTGGCCCAACTCACAGTCTAAGGGAATCCTGAGGTGTTACAGGACATTTCTCAGTCTGCCCCTACAAACATATACACCTGATTGACCACCAGCAACTTTAGCAGCATGCACAGTCATATAGAAAAAGGATCTATGACACTCGCATCTGTTACTCTCTCTACTCAGCCCAACAAACATTTACACACAACACTGCTACACAATCTTGGCAGTCTGTTAACAATGGCCAGACATACATAGCTCTCATATGTACAGGTGTCCACAGAATGTCCAGGATGTGGGACCATATTCATGTCCACTGCTGCAAACCACTTCCAGGAGTCTGATAAGTCACTGGGATGATACCTGGAGTGTACTCACTAAATAATGATATACCATACCTCTGAACCTCTTACTGCAAGACATCTGAGCAAAGCATGACATACTTGGGGGGCAAGGAGCGGGAAAGATGGACATATCTCACATAATGGTGTTACAAACTGAAACAGTTGCTGGTGTTACAGGCTTTGTTGTAACATAACTTCCCTGAAGGATATGACGTCTGAAACACCAATGGATGTCATCAGTTACTGGCTACAATCCTCACATTATCCTACTGATTCCACAAAAACACACATTGTCTGAGGAACAGATGGCACATTACAGGCAAACATCTGGGCAGTCTGTGGACATCAGGACAGTCCAGAGGTATGTCAGAGACATAGCACTGTCAGACCTCAAGTCTCACAGAAAATGCATGCCCGGACAAACCCTGTTAATCTAGCAACCCTCTATCTGTATAACAGCACTACTTACTTACAATCTATATTCAATTCTTGAGCTTTGTCCCCCATGTTGTTGGGCAGTCTCCACATGTCCTGTCCTGAGAGGTATTCCCACCTACTGTCTGTGAAGCTGTAGCCCCCCACACCTCCATAATGTCCCACGCACAGGCAAGGAAAAGAGGAAAGGCCCACATGAAGGATGTAATTATAGCACTGTGTTTCTATGGCACTGGCTAATGGAAAGACAACACAGCTGCTCTGGATGCAAGTAGCAAGTGGGAGACACCGATTGTTGCAGAGGCCATCACCTGCTCATGAGCAATACCTACAAAAGGCAATCTTTGGCCTATGCAACACAGGTCTCAACCCATCTACACAAAGACAGACTGCAACTACACAAACCTAACCATTTGCATTGTTGGGAGGAAACTCTTCAGCACTGTAACAGGTATGTCAATCATGTAAGATTGTAATAAAATGCAGAAAGGGAGATGCAATGGTGTCAAATGAGACAAAACACTAGGTTGCTGGCTCCAGGACTTTGGTTTGTGTTTCTGAGTTGTCCAGACCTTGTTGTGGTAGTGGGAAGTCTCTGCTCATCAGTGAGAGTGGTAAGCTTTGAGCAGCCTATCTGTTGCAAGAGGAGTGGTTTCCAGCTCTGAAATTGAACCTTATTGACCTTTTTGGGCTGATTTCTATCCCTTTCAACTTTCTGAGTTAAAAACTCATGTTTGCATGGGTTTGCACTTGTTTTAGCTTGGCAGATCCTGTTTGGGCATCCTGCAGACTACTACAGCCCCAGAAACAAGAAGGAGAGACTTTTTTGCTGATTCTAAGTATTTTTTTGGCTTTTTCTTGACTGTTTTTGCTTATCACACTTTAAAAGCCATTTTTACTGTGGTTCTGTTGTTATTTCTGCTGCATTTTATTGTTAAATCATTTTACTGGGTGTCCACTTTGATTTTCAGCTTAAAGTTAATAATTTAAACTGCATTTACTACTGTAGGTATCACACTCAAGTGTGACAGCCTTTTCTGTGCATAACTGTTTAAATTGCTTTTTTCTGCTTAATTTCTCAAAAAACAAAAAAAATACTATCTGTACTGCTTGTTTCCCACCCTTTCCTATACTAGAATAGTCTGGATCCCGGATTTGCTGGTTCCAGGACTTTAGTTTGTGTTTCTGAGTTGTCCAGACTTTGTTGTGGTAGTGGGAAGTCTTTCTGCTTATCAGTGAGAGTAGTAAGCATTGAGCAACCTAACTGTCACAAGAGGAGTGGGTTCCAGCTCTGAAATTGAACCTTATTGGCTGTTTTAGGCTGATTTCTACCCCTTTCAACTTTCTGAGTTAAAAACCCATGTCTGCACCGGCTTGCTCGAGTGTGCACATCGTGCAATGCCGCTTAGCTAGGGTAAAACTATTCCCAGCGCCATAAAGCCTGCTCTTTAGTTTTTACCTTAGAACTAACCAGATTCTTAGTTTTAGCACTGAAATTTGTTTCTTCGTACACAGCACTGGTTCAGAACTTGTTGTAAGCACTAAATAAGCTACAATTTGCTGCAGCACTCAACCTTCCTCATTACCTAAAGGAAAACAGTTTTTGTACTTACTTTCCTCACTTATCTAGAGGAAAATAGTGTTTATCCAGGCATGTCCAAGGGACAGCTCCTCTCCTGGTGTTCTCTCCTGTCTACCTGATGAATCTGGGCATCTTAGGGCAATGTAGCAATTGCCTCATGTACACCAACAACCCTCTCCTCCTACCATCCAACACTACAACCTGTGAGAGATGCACTTATTTAGTCAAACTAGAGGCAAAGCTCTCTCTGACCAAGACTGAACTTGACAGTCAAGAGGAGAACATAAACACTTGCACCACACCACACTCATCACATAGCCTACTAAACCTACACCACTAAAATCCACACATAGAAACACAAAAACATTTGTGGAAGCTCTCAATAATAATCTGCCCAAGCAACAGAGACCTCCAAAGCAGAAACACAAACAATCTCCACCCCCAATGCAACCCAAATGACACATAGCCCACAGACTCAGTGTGCCACTCAACCATAGCCCATAAGGCAAAACAACATACCCAACACACTAGTTATAGGTGACTCTATAGTTAGGCACACTGATGTTCCACTCACCAGGCTAAACAAGAAGAAGGTTACTGTCAGCTGTCTGTCAGGTGTCAGTATCCACCACATAACCCACGCACTCAAGTCACTCCACAACAAGTACAAATATGACTTGTCATTGTCCATGTTGGTGTGAACAACCGGAGATGTACCTCCCTGGACTACATGAAAAGAGACATGGATGAGTTCTCCAATCTTGTAGTCCAGGCAGGTATGACCCTAGCCCTGAGTAGCATCTTACCATTGCCCAGAATGATACTGCAGTACAAGGACAAAATGATTGACTTCAACAATTGGCTAAGCTTCTGGTGTCATTCTATGGGGATCCAGTATCTGTCTGGCTCAGACAACATGGTCGACAGGCCATTATGCTTTACCAGAGATGGCCTGCAGCTGTTGCCCCTGGGATTCTGGATACTGGCTAAGGCTCTTGACGCCCCATAGTGCCTTTTTTTAGGCAAGGTTTAAATGACAAATTCAGCACCATAACAGGTACAGGCAAGCAAAAACTAAGGGTAATGCTACTCAATGCTAGAAGTCTAAACCTCAAAATGCACTCACTTGAGGCACCCCTTAAAATGTAGAACATCGATATCTGTGCAGTGACTGAGACCTGGTTCAAGGCTCCGGACAGCACCCCTGCATTACCAGGCTATAACTCATGCCATACCTTTCAGTCATCTAACCTGGACTGGAACACCAAAGGTGGAAGTGTGCCCATATTCATTAAGGATATCCACACCTCCAGGCTAGTTGCCCAACATAATGCATCTGAGATTATCCAAGTGCAACTAACTCTGAACAAAACTGCAATCCAATTTGTAACTTGCTACAGATTCCCCCACCATGCTCCAAGCCTCCCACTCCTTTTTCTTCTTCTTCTTTCGGCTGCTCTCATTAGGGGTCGCCACAGTGGATCATCTATTTCCATTTCCTCCTGTCCTCTGCATCTTGCTCTGTCGCACCAACCACCTGCATGTCCTCTCTCACCACATCCATAAACCTTATCTTAGGCCTTCCTCTTTTCTTGTTACCTGGCAGCTTCATCCTTAGCATCTTTTTCCCAATATACTCTGCATCCCTCCTCAGCACATGTCCAAATCAATATAATCTTGCCTCTCTGGCTTCATCTCCAAACCTTCCAACTTGGGCTGACCCTCTAATATACTTATTCCTAATCCTGTCCACCCTTGTCACACCCAGTGCAAATCTTAACATCTTTAACTCTGCCACGTCCAGCTCTGACTCCTGCCTTTTTGTCAATGCCACTGTCTCCAAAACATATAACATAGCTGGTCTCACTACCCTCTTGTAGACCTTCCCTTTCACTCTTACTGGTAAATAAAATTCACTGTTTGCAAAAAGAAGAAATCAGGGATATACAAATCACTCCTGACACTCTTCTCCACCCACTCCATCCTGCCTGTACTCTATTCTTCACCTCTCTTCTACCCTCACCATAACTCTGAACTGTTGATCCCAAGTATTTAAACTCATCCACCTTCGCCACCTCAACTCCCTGCATCTTCACCATTCCTCTATCCTCCCTCTCATTCACACACATATATTCTGTCTTAGTCCTGCTGACCTTCATTCCTCTTCTCTCTAGAGCATATCTCCACCTCTTCAGGGTCTGCTCCACCTGTTCCCTACTCTCACTACAGATCACAATGTCATCTGCAAACATCATAGTCCACGGGGACTCCTGTCTGATCTTGTCTGTCAACCTGTCCATCACCATTGCAAATAAGAAAGGGCTCAGAGCTGATCCTTGATGTAATCCCACCTCCACCTTAAACGCATCTATCACTCCAACTGCAGACCTCACCGTTGTCACACTACTCTTGTACATATCCTGTACCACTCTTACATACTTCTCTGACACTCCCGACTCTCCTCTCTAAGCACCCTGTCATATGCTTTCTCTAAGTCCAAAAAGACACAATGCAACTCCTTCTGACTTTCTCTGTACTTCTCCATCAACACTCTCAGAGCAAACATCGCATCAGTAGTGCTCTTTCCTGGCATGTAACCATACTGCTGATCACTAATCATCACCTCCCTTCTTAACCAGGCTTCCACTACTCTTTCCTATATGCTGTTACTGATCAATTTAATCCCTCTGTAGTTACTACAGCTCTGCACATCACCCTTATTCTTAAAAATTGGTACCAAAACACTTTTTCTCCATTCTTCAGGCATCCTCTCACTTTCCAAGATTTCATTAAACAATCTAGTTAAAAACTCCACTGCCATTTCACCTAAACACCTCCATGCTTCCACAGGTATTTCATCTGGGCCAACAGCCTTTCCATTCTTCATCCTGTTCATAGCTATCCTTACTTCCTCCTTGCTAATCCACTGCACTTCATGATTCACTATCTGCACATCATCCAACTTTCTCTCCCTCTCATTCTCTTCATTCATCAGCCCCTCAAAGTACTCTTTCCTTCTGCTCAACACACTCTCCTTGCTTGTGAGTACATTTCCCTCATTATCCTTTATCACCCATACCTGCTGCACATCTTTACGAGCTCAGCCCCTCTGTCTAGCCAATCGGTACAGATCATTTTCTCCCTCCTTAGTGTCCAACCTTTCATACAACTCTTCATACGCCTTATCCTTAGCCTTCACCACCTCTCTCTTTGCCATGTACCTCATCTCCTTATATTCCTGTCTACTTTCTTCATTTCTTCTACTTTTTCTTCGCTAACCTCTTTCTCTGTATACTCTCCTGTACTTCCTCAGTCCACCACCAGGTCTCCTTGTCTTCCTTCCTCTTTTCAGATGTCACACCAAGCACCTTTCTAAACATCTCCCTTACTAGCTCTGCTGTAGTTACCCAGCTATTCGGTAACTCTTCACTGTCTTAACTCTTCCCTGAGCTCCACCTCACAATTACCCTTTTTCAATTTCCACCATTTGATCCTTGGTGTTGACCTCACACTCCTCCTCCTCTTCTTGATCACCAATGTCATCCTACAAACCACCATCCTATGCTGCCTAACTACACTTTCCCCTGCCACCACTTTACAGTCTCCAATCTCCTTCAGACTGGCCCTTCTACATAAGATATAATCCACCTGTGTGCATCTTCCTCCACTCTTGTATGTCACCCTATGCTCCTCCCTCTTGTTAAAATACGTATTCACCACAGCCATGTCCATCCTTTTTTTCAAAATCCACTACCATCTGACATTCTGCATTCCTTTGCTTAACACCATACCTACCCATCACTTCCTCATCCCCTCTGTTCCCTTCACCAACATGCATACTGAAATCTGCTCCAATCATCACTTTCTCACCCTTGGGTACAATCATCACCACTTCATCCAACTCACTCCAGAATCTTTCTTTCTCATCCATCGCATACCCAACTTGTGGAGCATATGCACTAACAACATTCATCATTACACCATCAATTTCCAGCCTCATAAACATGACTCTATCTGACACTCTTTTCACCTCCAAAACACTCTTACCAAACTGTTCCTTCAGGATAACCCACTCCTCTTTTCTTGATATACTGGAAATTTTTAGAGTTCAACCAAACACCCTAATAATGGGCGATTTCAACTACTTCACCATTAACTGGGAAAACTACTCATTTACCAACTTTTTCGCTCAACGCTTTCTAAAATTCATAAACTCCAATACACTGGATCAACTTATCCACACCCCCACCAGGGGCAACAATATCCTAGACCTAGTCATTACCAACATGAGTGACCAGTATTCCACACCTGAAGTCAACTCCTCATTGGTCAGATCTGGCCATAAGCTAATCACCATAGATATCCACACCCCACCCCCACCACCCATTAAGGAAATCACTGTAAAGAATTTCCCCAAAGCCAACTTCATGCTTCTCAAGACAGAAGTGGCGAGCTTCACGACACCCACGCAGATGGACAATACAGTTATGACTGCTGAATCCTACACAAATGTACTCTATAAGCACTTACACAAGTGCATGGATCATGCTATCCCTAACAGAACCAAGACACTATCCTCCAAAAAAAGGAAGCCAATCTGGTGGTCACCTGCCACAAACAGACTCTACAACAGAATGTAGAAACTGGTGCAAAAGAGAGTAAAATCCCATGAGTTGAGGAGCTCCATGGTCAGCCTCAGTAAGAAGCTGAGATCCCTCATAAAATCCTCCAAAGCTAGCTATGAAAACAAGACTGACACTGATTCTAAGGACAACCACAAAGCATTCTATAGCTATGTCAAGAATCTCAATGGCAACACCCAGATCTGCTCTAAGTTGCAGCACAATGGCACAAAAATTACAGAACCAACTGATATTGTCAATTTCCTGGCTGATAGGTTCAGTGCTAACTTTACCCCCCTCTCACCTCCTAAAGGGCCCATATCTATACCAGAAGAATGCAGAGTCCCTGTAATCACAACTATGCGGGTAAAAACTGCACTTTCTAAAGCCAAGAACACAGCATCCATTGGACTGGACAACATCCCAGGCTGCGTTTTACATGAACTTCAGAACAAACTGGCTCTCCACCTAAACACCATGTTCAATCATAGCCTAACATCAAGCTTTATGCCCCCTGAATGGTGCACAGCAACAGTTATCCCTTTCCACAAAGGGGGAGCCACCAGGGACCCTGGGAACTATCTACCTATTAGCCTGACGAGCCTGGTCTGCAAGGCCATGGGAGTACCATCATGGAACTCATAAACAAAGACATTGGTAACCTGCAAACTCTGGACCCCACCCAGTTCGGATTTGTGAAAGGCAGATCATGCATCCTGAACCTAATCGACTTCTTTGAAACAGACACCAAAGCTGTAGATGAGGGTAAGGTGGTTCACACAGCCTATCATGACCTCCCCAAGACTTTTGACACCATCCCCCATTCTGGAATTATAGATAAATTCACTAAACTGGGTATAAATCCCTACACCACAAGATGAATTGCCAACTGGCTCACTGACAGAACCCATACTGTAAAAGTTGCAGACTCCAAATCTGACTTCAAACCAGTGACAAGTGGAGTACCACAGGGTTCAGTCCTGGGCCCCTCCTGTTTGGTATCTACTTCTCTGAAGTACAGGCTAACACAGAAGGTCTCTGGCTAATGAAGTTTGCAGATGGCTGCAAATTAGGTGCTTTAGTCAAGTCCCCAAATGATGTGGACATCCTACAGAAAGGCCTCACTCTGACAGATGCCTGTTGTCATAGCCATGGCCTTAAGCTCAATGCCAAAAAGTGTATTGTCATCACATTTGTAAAAACTCTGTACCCATGAACTACCACATAGACGTCAGTCTATTTAATCCCGAATGTGTGATAAGAGACCTTGGGACTCAGGTGGACAGTAGTCTCTCCTTTGATAATCACATCGCCACAGTAGTCAGGAAATCCTTCTACGTGGCACACCTCATCATGGAAGGGTTCTCATCCAGGAAAAAAAGAGGTCATTGTTCCCCTCTACTCGGCTCTCATTAGACCCATTATAGAGTACAACTCCCCTTTTGGAATGTACCTCACAAGTCATCTGCAACAGCTGGAAAGGCTGCAGAAATACCTCACAAAGAGTATTACCAGACTCAAACAGATGCCCCATGCTGACCGTCTCAAAAAACTCCAGATTTACTCCATACTATATTGCCTACTCTGAGGTGATCTCTGCCTAACATACAAAGCTATGTCAAACCCAGAGTTGTTGGACATGATACACCTAAAGAAATCACAATCCCTCCGAGCTACATGCTCTAGGGACCTAAACCTTTGTCACCATAATAAACAGAAAATGCTGGAGGGATAGATTCCTGTCCCAGAAACTTCCCATACTCTGGAACAAGCTACCCATCTATGTCAAGCAGAGTTCCTCATTAAGACTCTTCAAGAAAAATCTTGATAACTGGATGGGAAATAGAAAATTCACCCCAGGGATCACTTCTGTGGCTCTGCTCAACAAGGGCACAGGAAAATAACTTTCTTGGGTGGCAAAAGCCAGGGAACCTTGTTGGCTAGGCTTACTTAGGCCCTTGGGCCAATAGCCTAATACCTACCTATGAACCTATAAGACCTGCTGGACTCACATGCTGCTGTCCAACATCTATGGCCATTCCTGCTTGCCCTGTCTGCACTGACATGGAGCACATCTGTGACCCCTGGGTCACCCCAGCAAAGGTCAGCTCATGTATGACTACTACTGGTGTGTCTGTTGTCCAATACTGAGTGTGTCACTGCTAGGTCAGCTACCTGGGATGTTGTAGTTATTCATATGTCACCTGTGAATGCTACTCTGATACATATGCTTGTCTCACAAATATAAGAGACATATTGGGTATGTGCATAGTACACAACAGGTGCAGATGTGTGTGTTGAAGTGTATGTGATATACTGAGCCCATACCTGACAAATGTCCAAAGTTTTGCAGACTGACCACATGTCTGCCTCACATTTGTAGTCAATACAGTTGTGTATTGTCTGGCACATCACTGGCAACCTATTAAAGAATGAAGTCATTACATATTAGCATACATTTGATTGTCAGATGCCATATCCTGCAGAGTAAACCTGTGAATGCGACACTGTGCTGGCAACTAAGTGTGTTTCAGCTAGATTCATAAAGTGACACTATTTACTGGCCTTTGCCACCACTGATGTGTGCCTTTGTGCAGATGTCTTGCTCTAACAGGAGCTAGGTGTCTTACCCGGGTCTATATTATAAGATCGAATATTGAAAACATCGAGCACCATATGGTCGACACTATATGGTCGATATCTTCAAACATCAACCTCATAAAAAGACCCCCCCAAAAGAAAAAAGTACCCTAACAGGTTTAAGCAGGGGGCAAGCCTCCCTGTACCCCCACATCCCCCACTACTTAAATATGCCAACTCCGAGACTACACTACATTGCAGTAAACAGAAATCTCCCCTTACGGAGATTTCCATTTACGCATTCGAGATTCTCAGCGTTCACTATTCTCATGTTGACAATGTCAGATTCGACATTGTCGGCTTTCAAGATTCTAATATAGATCCATCTTACCCTGAAACCCATGTCAATGCAAGTGTACCTTGTCCTGTAGGATGCAGATATTTGTGCATTCACCAACATCTGTTTGAAGCTGGGGAGAGCACACAACATGTGCCAGGCCACTCATCACATCATATGTTTGGACCCCAAATGGAGGCCTGCAAAGCCACAGAAGGTGGAGTGATGAACCTTAGCATACACATACACACCTCCAGGCTGGCCAAATAGTATGATACATGGGAGACATTCCACGTGCACTTAACATTTGACAAAACACCTACTCAAATCATAGCTAGCTACAGGCCTCCAACCATGACTATGGACACCCACCACACCTATTGGGACCTGTTGGAATCTGTCAGGATTCAATCATCTACCCTGCTCCTGGGTGACTTCAAATACCCAACCACAGTGTGCATGATCTATGCCACCTGAACATGAATGCACAGAGATTCCTCGGTTTTGTCAATGGCAATGCAGTGGATCAGTCATTCATCACTTCTACCACAGGTAGAAATATCCTGTACCTGGTCCTAACCAACATGAGTAGCCAATGTAGCACTCCTACAGTGCCATCTCCATGGTAATATCCAACAACATAGCCATCACTGTTCAGGTCACCATCTCCCCTACCCCCTCCCCTTTACAGTGTCAAACAGAATTAACTGTACACAAATGACTAGAAATCCCCTCAGAGCAGGTTGAAGTAGCTGTATAGCCAACATTCCATCTGTTGGAACTAGCAGCAGTGTCCAGGCCCACATCACAATACTATGTAGGCACCTACATAGCTGTATGGACTCAGCAATACCTGACAGGACAAAATCATCTCCCTCAAGGTAGGGTAAATGCCCATATTGGAGAGCAGCAATACACAAATACCATAATAGGTGGAAATAATTGTTGGATGGGCCAAGAAGGAACAGGTGCCTCATTGAAAGCAATGTCACCATGGTTTTTACAAGCAGATAAGGCCAAAGGTGATTTACCCTAAGGATATCTTTGAATGCAAATTGGACACATCTACCAAGGCCAGTCACTAGGTCTTCCCCACATGTGTCTGCAATTCCAGAGGCAACACACAAACCTGCTCTGTAGTGGTGGTCAATAATACCATATACACATATGGCACAGATATAGACAACCAGCTGCAGACAAGTGAAGTTTAAACATCACCCCCGTCCCCCCATTGTTACACATGTGTATGCACAACATCTGCACCCCTCCCCTCATCACCAGGAAGCAGGTCCATAATGCCCTCTAAAAGGCAACACACAGAAGTCTCCATAGGCCTGATACCATCCCTGGCTGCATCCTACATGAACACAGGCATGGTATCTCAGATCCATTCCACACTGTAGTCAACCACAGTCTGAGCACTGGTGTCATCCCATCTGCACAGAGGACAGCCACTGTCATCCCTATACACAAAGTTGGAGCACTCCACTGACCCAGGCAATCATATGCACATCAGCCTAACTAGTCTGCTCTTCAAGGGCATGGAAGACAATATCAAGGATATTATGAACAGGAACATCAGCAACATCGAAATGCCTGAGCCCACACAGCATGGTTTTGTCAAAGGGAGATCAGGCCTGTTAAACCTGGTCGATCTCTCTGAAGTGGTCAACAAACACAAGGACGAGGGGAAGATGGTGAACAATGCCTACCTTCACCTAGCCCGATTTTCTCACAATAATCCCCAGGTGACCAGGATACATATGCCTACACATCTAGGCACCAACCTGCATGTTACCAGATGGGTAGCTAACTGGCCCAATGATAGTACCCACTCGATCAAAGTAGTGGAACCCACCTATAGTAGTAGAGTCTTCCAAAGTGGTGTACCCCAAGGATCAGTCTGGGGGCCTCTACTGTTTGAGATCTACGTATCTGAGGTACAGGACAAAAGCAGTGGTCTGTGGCTGACCAGGTGTACAGATGCTTGCAAACTGGCCACTGTCTTGCATTCCCCAATTAATGTGAACATCCACCAAGAGGCACTCACCCAATTAATGACTGCTGAAGAAGCATTACCACAAACTGAATGCCAGGAGGGACATCATTCTCCCTGCTATGGCAGATGTCATCTGCACTAAGTATGACAGTAATAATGTACTGAGCATGCAATCAGGTGTGAGGCAACTTGTGCACCAAGGATGATAGCAACCTGACAGTTTCCCACTGTGTGGGCACCATTGTACGGAAGGCTGTCTATATGGCCCACCTCACAAATATGGGTATGTCATCCAGGAACCAGGAGGCCACAACATCCCTGTACTCCACCCGCATCAGATGCATTACCAAGTACAATGGCTCCTTTGGCATGTACCTTGCCAAGCAAATGCAGCAGGTGCAGAGACCACAGAGGTTCCTGACCAGGCAATGTCAGGGTCTGTGATACCTATTCTATACAGGTATGCTGAAAGCCCTGTTCCTGTACTCAGACTCATACAGCCTGATTATAGGTGACCTGTGTCTGGCATACAAGCCCATGTCCAAACCAGCCTTGATGGCATTTCTGCATATCTGTACGACATATTGCACTCATGCATCATGCATGCAAGGCTCTCACCTGATCTGTGACATGTATAGTACTTGGTGGGATAGTGTGGTGTCCCACACAATACACTGTCTGTAAAATACACTCCTTCCCCATGTCTAGCAGTGTACATGTATAGCCCTCTGGAAGAGGAAGCTGGACGACTGCATAGGAAATGGCTGAGACACCCCTGGGATCCTGTGTATGTCCCAGATGGACAGGGGAAACAGGTGCTGGCTTGTAATGGGCATGGGCAACAGTCTGGGCCAGGGTTATGAGGGCATCAGGACCAATAGCCAGGTATCATCTTATGAGGCTATAAACCTAGTACTTTACATGTGGACTGTATGTATTGCAGACTGTCCTGCAATTTTGTCTGAAATTAATCCCTCTGAGTTTGAACTGTGTATGTACTGCAGTGATAGTGTATAGTCTTGTCCCTTCATCAGTTATCATCACATTTGTTACACCTTGTCAGTGTGTGTGTGATCTGTATAGCAGTAGGTCAGCTGTTACAGTGCATGCACATGCACTTGGTGACACTGTATAGCTCAGTCCAATAGCCTTAGTCCTGCCCACAATTACCATTCTGCTACTAGGCCCATCACACAGTTGGATTTGTCACCCTTTGTTGTGGGTCAGACAATAGCAGTGATAGAGATGAATTGTGGCAGGTAGAACTACTGTAAGGTCTGCCTTGACAGGCCCATAGGCAT
>NC_056749.1:109737385-109754885 GCF_019279795.1 Protopterus annectens
ACAGATTCAGCTATCAGTACCTCTGTTGCCCCTGCCATTTCTGTCACATTCACTCGACTGTCATGCAGTTGATGAGGGTTTGCCTGGTACTGTCTATGACAGGTTTGGGGTATGTATTCCTGGTACAGGTCAACCTGTGTTAGTCTAACCTGACAATCACCAACATGTGTGTCTGCTAACTCATATGCATGTGTGGTCTCTCATGCTGGTAGTGCACACAAAATCATAGTCCTGTACATGGGGCAGCTGATGATGGGCTGAGCACAGCCCCTACCTGCACAGTCTTATGAACGATAGTGCTAGATACATAACACAGATAGCACAGCAGTACTGTAGTATGGCAGTTACTGCCACTATTATTGAAGTGAGTGACAATTGCAGGGGCTGTTAGGATTGGCAATGGTGGGTTCAGAGGCCCTTATCTTACAGCCATCTCACACACACACACACACACACACACACACACACACACACACACACACACACACACACACACACACACCACTGCATGGGGACATGCATTGAGACACACATGCACATGGAGGTTTCATTTATCAGAGTGGATTACCTACCCATCTATTAATGTACAATACACAGTGATACGACCATTGCACCACAGTGGCATGGTGTTATGACCTGTGTAACTGTGCTTGTACAGTGGATGACATCTGTATGGGCCGACACTAGTTTGCCAATGGGAGAATTCACAGGGTAGAAGAGGTACACAATATGGTATAGCCATCACATACACACACTGAAGACAGCCACAGGGGCTGTGCATATGGAAACACATACACAGTTGCCAATAGACATATTAGTAACCCTACATATCCACCTGTATGTACTATAGTGCTGTGTACACATGCCATGCTCCACATATATTATATGCCTGGGACATAACACACATCCTTTTATCACAGGTAATCCTGCAAATGCCTTCATGGATGGTGGGATAACCCACCAGACATAGCGATTGGCCTCATCTACTGCTCCTACATACCTACGCAAGTGATAGTGTGATAGACTTTGTATCAGCATGATGTGTCATTCAGGTATGATGTCTGATGCTGGCATGTGTGTCAGTATGGTAACTGTGACATGTATGGCAATGATATCACAGGACTGTTCACTGTCAGGGGACACAGACAACATATAGGTTGCAAACATATGGATTTCCCATGTACAACTGTCCAGATGTCTGGTAAGGTCTGTATAGTGTTACATGGTGCATATGAGGCAGATGGCATTAACAGTGTCTTTAAAGTAATGTCATGGGTAGGGGGTCAACAGGCCTTAAAATGGTATAACCTACACACAGAACAGCCACAGGGGATAAGCTTCACACCCTACTATACTTGTTGGTATTGAAATTACAACTCCAACCTATCTATTTCCACTATAGTATTACACAGTTATTGCACATACCACAGAGCTTAGAGGGCTGACAAGTGTATACAGGTACATCTAGGATGAATGACATTAGCAGGCCTTGTAAAATAGGGCAATGGGATGTGTATTGGGTGGTACATGCCTCAAAATGGTATAACCCACATCCCCAGAGGATATGATTCTTACCCAAACCCACATTGATGTGAGTATCACACACAGTTTCGCAGTTGCCAGTATTGAGATTAAACCCCCTACCAATCTAGTGATGTATATTACAGTGTTACACAGTTATCACATGCACCATGGAACTTACAAGATTTAACAGTGTTACAAGGTATGTCTAAGGTGATTACATCAAAAGCCCTTGTAAAGTATGGCAATGGGAAATGTACTGGGTGGGAAGGGCATCAAAATACATTACCCTATGAACATAAGCACTTACAAATACCTTCACACACATACACACACACACACACACACACACACACACACACACACACACACACACACACATTTGCCACAACTGAGTGTAAAACCCCTGCCTATTTAGTTATCTGTACTATACTGTTACATAGTTATTACATGTGCCACAGAGCTTATATGGCTGAGTGCTGTCCAAAGGTACTTCTAAGGGCAATGACATCAGCAGGACTACTAAAGTATGGCACTGGAAAGTGTTGTGGGTGGGAAAGTCCTCAAAATATACATGCACACTTGCAAACTCTTGCACATACACTTACACACACACATTTGCTGGACCTGAGAGTAGAACCCCTGCCTATCTAGTTATTTGTACTTTAGTGTTACACAGTTATTGCACACACTACAGATCTTACTGGGCTGATAACTGCCCAAAGATGCTTATAAGTTGAATGACATCAGCAGAACTGTTAAAGTAAGGCACTGGGTGGGAAAGTCCTCAAAATACTTCATCCTACAAACATACACACACAGACACATGCACACACACACACACACACACACACACACACACACACACACACACACACACACATTTGCCATTTCTGAGAGTAGAACCCCTGCCAATCTAGTTATTTGTATTATAGTGTTAAGCAGTTATCCCACATGCTACACAGCTTAGTGGGCTGACAACTGCCCAAATGTGCTTATAAGGTGAATGACATCAGTAGGACTGCTAAAGTAAGGCAATGGGTGGAAAAGTCCTCAAAATACTTCATTCCACAAACATACACATTTACAAACACTCACACAAACACTTATACACACACACAGTTGCCAGATTTGAACCCTGCCTATCTAGTTATTTGTACTATAGTATTACACATTTATCACACAAGCTACAGAACTTACAGGGCTGACAACTGCACAAAGGTGCTTCTAAGGGGAATGATATCAGTAGGACTGCTAAAGTAGGGCACTGGGAAGTGTTGTGGGTGGGAAGGTCCTCAAAATATGTCATCTTATAAACATACACACTTACATACATATTTGCTGGAATTGGGACTGGAACCCCTGCCTATCTAGTTATTTGTACTATGCTGTTACATAGCTATTGCCTGCACCACGGAGCTTATAGAGCTGTGACTGTGCAAAGGTACTTCTAAGGGGACTGACATCAGTAGGACTGCTAAAGTGGGGCACTGGGAAATGTTGTGGGTGGGAATGGCCTAAAACTGTTTCACCTACAAACAAACAAACAAATGCACACTCCCTTACTCTCACACTTACATTTGTCCGGACTGAGATTAGAACCCCTGCCTATCTAGTTATTTCCACTCTAGTGTTACACAATTATCGCATGCTCTACAGAGCTTATAGGGCTGATAGGTGTCCAATGGTACTTCTAAGGTAAATGACAGCATCAGATCTTGTGAAGTAGGGCAACGGGAAGTGTACTGTAGGAACAGTCTCCTAATACTTAGACCTACAAACACCCACACACACACACACACACACACACACACACACACACACACACACACACACATACACACACACACATAGGCAGGTGATGTGATACTATAACCCCCACCTTAGTACTATTACACAATGGGTATCACCTTTTATGCTGGCACATGCAACTGGTTACAGTCAGTATGCCACTGTCCACAGCAGGACATCGCTCTATGCCATTCAGGATATCCGTGTGTGTGTGACTCACTCTGTGTGCCCCTGTCTCTCTCTCTCTCTCTCTCTCTCTCTCTCTCTCTCTATCACTGTCTATGTCTCACTTCCCGAAATCTATGTGTGTATATGCTTGACATATTGTTATCTGTTGCCCATATATATGTCTGTGTATCAGATGCAATGGATGTCGATATATCACATCTGGGCCACCTACAGCTAGCTGAGGGTAATCCTGTCTGATGGGTGTGTGTAGGGACAGTTAAGGCATACATAGCTGTCTGTATGAACAGACATATATACACAATAAAGTCATATAGTCTGATGTGAGTTCCAACATGGCCTGTAATTCTCTAAGTGTAGGAGCCTGCCCAGTGTGACCTTCTATAGTGAGAGTGGGACTCCATTCCAGAGATAGGTTTACTCTGGGCTGGGGCTTTGTGTGTTACAGCCATCACTTCAGTGGCTCTGCTAAACAGAGGCACAGGAAACTAATCTAAGGGGGTGGCGAAAGCCAACACATTCTGGCTAGGCTTATAAATGCCTTTGGGCAGATAGCCTAGTACCTACCTATGAACCTATGATCCTATACCTGTCAGAAGTAAACATAACTTTCCTAGGGGTACTGGGTTTGTTTACCAGACATTTTCTGACATACCTGTAGTCTGACACTGCAATGTATTGTGTCATTACCTAGTGACAGACATCCTCAGATCATCACAATGCTTTACCAAAGGAATACAAGATGTATGATGCACAGACCAATATTATGAGCCCAGCTATGTACATTCTTGCCCAACAAGGCCAGTTGGGAGGTGTGGCTACAGCCAGTTGACGGATGATGCTGTGTAAATAGTCCAGCAAATTGATGATATACTGGCTGGGGATCTCCTGCTTGTGTAGTATCTTTCTTACCTGAGATGTCATATCCTGGTCTGGTCATACCTCTCAACTGTACATTTTTTGGCAGATTGTCCAGGCGTTTGCCTAGAGGTTATGTCCAGTCTACATAAACTTGTGTTTCTATGGCAAGTTAGTTACATATAATTGAAGAATAATGTTACAAAATCATGACAGACATTACTGTTTCAGACTATATAACCTTCAGACAATTCCCGCTAATGCAAATCCCTCATCCTGCCAACTTCCTCAGTATGTAAGGGCAATATTTACAACACATGCCTATCATTGTGCCTTTGTCCCAGTTTAATTTCTGACCTTGTCTAGATATCTTGCTGTCAGAGGTTGGTAGGTATGGGTGTGGGTACAGAGTGCATTCTACTGTGCAGACAGGTCCATTATATGTGTTGTATATTCCACATAGCACTGTGACATCTGGTATGTCTGTGGCAGAGCAGTAGGTGTAGCTGACATGCATAATAGTTGGCACTGCAGTTATCTGCACATGGCCCTGTCAAAGACAACACTTTTCCTAGGCTACTCCATCACAACAGCCAGGAGTAAATGTTGGCCAGATCCTGACAGTATTAACCACACATACACTTAGCTCATTGACCCCTGCATATTGTGAACATGCAACATGTTTTAATGTGTATTGGGACAGGCCTGGCAATGTGTGCTCTGCTGCTATTTCCCTGCAAACATACATGTTACTGCATTTCGGTGGGAATATGTGGGGGGGGCACACCTGTCAACTGTACACATTTGCACAGACTGTGCTGATATTTGCTTTACATTTTGGTTCCATTTAGCATTTTATTGTGCCCTGTCTTGGAGACTTGAGGCATATCACTACAGTCCACAGGTCAGATTGTGATGGCATACATTTGAGTTTCAGACTTATTACCCTTCAGAGCCTTACTGGAACTGCAAGACCTGCTATGCTATTACTGTATAAGTCTGTAGGTGGGGTTCATCATTGTCCCCATTTGTGGGCCTTTGCCAGACATTTCTTTATGGTTTTCTATGGCTGACTTGCTGGGTGAGGCTAAGGGGTGAGTATGGGACCCACACATTGACATCCATGCATGTGATCTATGACACCCAGTTTGTTAGCCCCCCACTTATGCTGCAGTGAGAATTGTCACATAGGGGACTACTGCATTCTCTGGGGAAGCCAGTATTAGGTAGACATTTCCTGGTGTCCCACATAGCTGTCATTTGTCTACTGCTATCCTAGTAGGCCACCCCATTCTGTTACATGCATGCAGCAATACCATAGATATGCTACTAGAACATACTCATCCCTTCATTTATTGTTAAGAAGACTGATTTACCTTGTGCCTGCAGCAGTTGCAAGGACATTGCTTGAGGGCTGCCTATGTCGGAGGTACACAGTACACTGCCTGTATATGGTAAGTTATAGGTAGTGTGATGTGTGCATCATTCATTTTACTGTGTGTGCAAATGAGAGAAAGACATGTCAGTCCCTGGGTCCCTACAGCATCAGTGTGTATGCTATGCGTTGCCTCTTTGCCAAGGCAAGGGCATACTGGGCATGCCTCCATCTGCCTACAGGAGGTAGATCAGGGGATTCCTCCTCCGAGTCCCTCTGCCCCTGTGGGGACCTTGGCAATGGCGGGGGGCTGTGTGGCTCTTCTCTGTGCTGTTCCTGCTGTAGCTATTTCCACAGGATCGTATTATGCAGCATGGCACATACTATGAACATGTGTGCACATGTGACTGGAGAGTACTGCAAGGCTCCACCAGATATGTCAAGGCAGTGGAACCATGACTTGAGCATCCCAAACACATACTCTATAATGATCCTGGTTTGTGAGTGTGTCTCATTATGACATTCTTGATTGTGTGTGTGTGCATTTCTGATGGGTGTCATCATCCACAGCTCCAGTGCATAGTCAGCATCACCCACCAGATGGCTATACTGTATGTCCTCACTGGCAAATGCCTGGTACAGCTGTGACGAATGCCAGATGTGGGAGTCATGATAGCTTCCAGGGCTGCCAGCACATGCATTCATAATAATGTCCTGGGCATTGCACACGACCTGGCAGTTGATGGAGGATAAGCCCTTGTGGTTTATGTAGACCCTGCCCTGTTTACCAGGTGGTGGTTTGATATGGATGTGTGTGCAGTCTATCGCACCCATTACCTCCGGGTTGTCTGCTACATGGTGGAAGAGACACATATTGCTTTTCCTCACCTCATGGGTGTTGGGAAAGTAAATGTGCTCAACAGCATGTAGTAGCAAGGCGTACAGGAACTGGTGGAATACCCTGGATGTAGATGTCTATGAGACCGCCATGATGTCCCCAGTAGATCTTTGGAAAGTACCTATAGTTAGTATTCTTAAGGCTACACATGCCTTGGTATCCACTGGGATGGGTTCCCTTCTGTTGGCTGTGGGTCTGAGTTGAGGCTGGCACAGCTCGATGATTTGCTGAAGTATGTCTCTGTCCACCCTGTAGCACTCTATATCCAGGTCATGTAGCCCCTGGTAGGTTACCCTCAGTCTGAACACTCTTCTCCTCCTCCTCAGTCTGTAGTGGTTGTCAGCATTATCCTCCTCACCACCCTCAGTCTCTAGCACATACTGATGCATCAAAACAATGGCAGCCCCTAACATTTTTTTGGTTAACATTTCCCCACATGTGTATACCTATGGTGCAGAGTTTGTAGGAAAAAACATACTGACAGGTGTTTGCATAGCTTATACTGTTGTGCTGCAGTTGCTACCTGTATGATTGGCTGACTATGATGCATTCCACCTGCCAGCTATGTTATTTGTACTTGATTGCTTTAATTCTGCTATTGCCTTTTTTTTTTTGGCGTGCTGCGTAAACCCAGTGCCCAAATGTAGACACTTTTGCTATTTCCATTTTTTTTTTAGACCCAGTGCATGCTGTGCAAACTCATTTAGCTATAGTAAACACTTCTCACTAGAAATGGGCCTCCACTAGACACAAACACACTCTTCATTTCATGGAATAAGTCGATACAGCCTCAGACACACACCCTTGCTTAGCTGTGCTTGGCTAAGCTCAAATGGGAGCTGTGGAGCTCCAATATGCTTACACCAAGCATGACACACACCCTTTTCATGTCAGCTACTTCTGCATACACCACTGCCTTATAGCTCCTACATGGTTAGGTGCAACTAGAAAATGGTCTACCCTTTACTGCTCATTTGCAAACCCCACTGCCTTAGTCATGGTTACACCACTACACCACAGCCTTCTTCCTTAGCAACCAGTGTTACCTGTTATTGTTTTGATTCTGCATGCCATAGTCTATAATGGCAAAATGCAGATTTCACTTAAAGTTGCCTTTTCACATTTTTTTTTTATTTTCAGCACAATCCGTTTGCGCACCGCTGTCCTATGCTTAAACGGCCAAAATCGGCCAAAAAGAATAAACTTTGATTTTTATAATTTTGCAGCACTTTTCTGTGCCAATGACCATATATTTGGCCATTAGCATGCCTAAGAATTATAAAACATGCTTTACTTTGAGCTGTCATGCCTCCGTTTTGATGTTTTCAAAAATGTATTCGGCTAGTAGCAGAATACATTTCTGCACCGGACACTGTCTTGCCCAGATGCCTACCTGAATGCTTAATTCACCTCATTTGCATGGTTTTCACCAGCAAATGAGGAAATTAGCATAATTCAGTGGTGTCCATGCAAGAATAATGCTGGCAGGCTCATGCACGCTCCCAGCCTTGTTTACTGGATCGCTCGGCAGCCATATTCCGTGCAGGAGCTGCTACACTATTCCTGCATGGAGAAAACAGGTTATTGAATCCCAGGATAGTTCAGCTGGGCCATTATGTGCATAAGATAGATTTTTGATTTAGTAACTTTAAAATTACTGTTTAATTAATTATTTAATAGACTTGTATATGTATATATATATATATATATATATATATATATATATATATATATATATACAGAGTGGAAATCAGAAGTGGCCTGGTAAAAGAACCGCAGTACACAAACGGAGTACACAGAAGAAGGAAATGAAGAATTTAAGTTACGTGACCAGAGTTGGATTTTCCTAGAGTCTTGGAATGTGATCTTATTTGTGAATGCAAAATGGGGTAAGAGGAATGATCTTTAAGAAAAGAAGTGAGAGATTCCTACAATTTGGGAACAATGACTGAGATGGTCAATGCAATGAAGCCTAACTTGAGGGCTTTTTAGATGCGGACCCAAGTGGTTAAATTTCTAAGGGTGTATGTTGGTGTATTTCTGAATAGTCTGAAAGTTAGTGAAAGAAGATATCAGTTTTGATAAGTTTAAATAGTTGAGAGACAGGTAGAAAGTCAGCACACTGTTTCCCAGATAGATAGTTATCTTGTTCATTGGTTGAAATAATGCTCATTTCTTGAGAAGAGGCTGATGGCTCTACAAATGACTTTTCCTGCCACTGCTGATAAGCTAAGAGGTCTGTAGTTCCCCCTAACTCTTAACCTGTTATGTAAAACATCAGATTCCTATGTCAAAAAAATCATGGACAAGGATTATTTATGATTATTAACCCTTTTTAAGCACAACCTGGATAGGGAACAGAAAATACACCCCTGGGATTCCATCTGTGTCCCTGCTGGACAGGGACATCGGGTACTGACTTGTTGGAATATGGGCGAAATTCTTGGCTAGGCTTGTAAAGGCCTCAGGGCCAATAGCCTAGTAATGTCCTATGATCCTATGATTGTATGATCAGTCTGTCTTAAAATATTAGTAACAGTAAGTTAAGAAATGGATGGTATAAATGGATGGGCATTAACATATATTTTTTGCCATAATGTTTGGCACTAGTTGCTTAATGTAATCCTAGCAGATCTGTTTTAAAATAAAACCTTTTAGGAGAGAAAGCAAACATTTGATTTGCAATCATGGCCATCCTTGAAAATCAGGTACATTTGAAAAGTATCAAGTCCCTGAAATTTTCTACTCCCAGTGTGTATAAGGTTCATATAATTGTCAGCATTGACAATAATCTGATGAAGATTTCCATTAAGGTGTCATACTGACCAGACCCCTTAGAACTCTGGAGAGTAGTCCAGCACTGGTAATATGCTTTATCCTCCTCGATGAAAGGCAGTACCTCGCCTTTTTCCTAGTCTTCTGTGACCCCCCCCCATTTTGTTCAGTCTGACATTTTTGTTCTCTCTCCTGCTATGTGCCTGAAAATGCTTCGTTCAGCATCTAGAGCCACTCTGTCAACTTCATTCCTGTCAGCTGTCCATAATGTCACAGAATGCCCACGTTTTTGCCATATATTGTTCATCTGCTCTTCATAACATTTTATGTATTTTTGACAATTATCTGAAGACTGAAGTCACTAAATAATGATAAACATTTGAGATGCGACTTCTTATCCATCAGAAAATGCAGGCTAATGCAAAACTTGCTATTCTAGCAACTTTCTAAGTTTACAACATCATTACTGAAACTTTGTTTCTGACTGTGGGTCTTTGTCCCTTTATTATTTTTGACTTTGTTCAGAAACATGTGCTAAGAGTTTGAGAGGTATTAAATTATTTTTCAAGAACAATGTGCACCATTCATTAATTTGTCTTTATTGGTGCTTAATACAAAGAGCACTTATATTTTTTGCTGTCCTGTACTGATTACTCTAAGACTTGTAGCTAGAGTATGCGCAGGTAGTACATCGCCACACTAGTAAACATTTCTGCTGCTGTACCGTGGCATGAACAAACCTTGACAAAACAATACAGGCATATCCTGACCAACAATGACTCATCATAACAATTCCTGACCAGCAATGACTCATCATTTGTATACTGCCTTATAGGTTCATAGGTTCATAGGTTAGTACTAGGCTAACTGCCTTTGCGAGCCATTTTAAGCCTAGCCAATTATCCTTTGTGAGACTCAAACCCAGCACCTTGTGTTTGTAAGTCAAACACCTTAACCATTAGGCCACCCTCCCAACCCCATCGATTTCTAGGAATCCCTTAAGATTTATAAAGAAGGCTTAACCTGAGGGCCAGAGATATGTTATACATTCATAATAAAGCTTACAGTTGAGTATTTTCTTCTATTCACAGAATTTTATACTAAAGTCGGACTTATTGTTTTAGCTAAGTAGCTTTCTAGTTAGGCTAGTCATTACAGGATTTCATATTCTTCATTTTCTAACATGGCATTCATCTCTGATCATTTGTACATTTGATGTTGTCCTTTATTTTGTTTTGTCCTTTTAACATCATGGGTGATGGCCTGACTTTTTTTTAAGATGATGAACCTGCTCTGTCTCTGTCTCTGGCCACCACCTTGTAGACCCAAATTCTCCATTTGCGGTAATGTATTCAGGTTCTGTTCCTAGATTAGTAGACTTCATATGTTACCTGTCTAATTTCTGTGTATTGACTGCATTTAATTATATGAATATTCATTCATGGCTTTCTAAGTTATGAGACAGTTGTATTAATTAAGCAGTCTGCTAATTTTTGATCTTCATTAGGGATAACCCTTTATTCTCCTTAGACGTGTTCAATCGTACTCCAGTTCATCTCTGCTCTTCTCAGACTTTACATTGCTAGGTTGCTGCTGCCGGTATCAGACTTAATGAAAGTGCATATCGCCAGTAGCCATATTAACTCCTACATCAGTGTACTATTACATACAAGAGTGGTTGTAACTCAAAAGATACATTTGATAGAAAAGATTTCGTGGGTGTAGAAAAGAGAATGCAGAAATGAGTGGCTGCTCATTTGTGTAAATTACGTATGCCTGAATTGAGTTTTCTGTAGTGTAGGTAAGCAAGATTGATAGGAAAATTAATGTTTGAATGAGAAAGTGGTGCTTGTTAAGATGTGCAAGAGTGTATTAAAGCATATGCGGGTGATCACGGGTCAGGACACGAGTAAGAGTTGGATACGGAGATAGAGTCAGTCTTGTACTTGGTTCACATTGTTTGTATTCTGTGTCCTTTTGTCTTGTGTAGTGGTACTGTTAGGCAAAAGATTTTTATTAAAGTAATGTAAAGGATTAGGGTTGGGGGCAGGGTACAGTTAGGGTTACTGTTAGGGTTAGCATACATGAGTAAGATGGTGCTGCTTCTCCCCACTGCCCACCTTATTCATGTGTGCTAACCCTAACTCTAGACATTACATTACTGAAAACCCTTTTTCTAACAGTACCACTGTCAAGATGGCATTTGATCTCAGTTTGCTCTAGCTGGGGGTTACTGATAGAAGGCTTTTTGTTTTTATGAGACAGAAGTATTCAGTGTTTCGTGATTCACTCTTATGAGTCATTCAGTGATTTTTCTATTCTCAGTTTTTTGTTCTGTCATTTGTAGTTTTTGTTTTGAGTTTCCACCTTTCATGATGTCACACTCCCAAATAAGTTTAGCCACAAAAACACTGTGTATAAAACCACAGAAAAATTAAAGTCTTACCTCCAAATGACAAGGAAGCAAAGCTGCTAGTAGTTATTCAGTCTCCTGACCTTTCTAGGTCCCTGAATAATCATCTCTGTTCCTCAAATCCATTTTTCTAGCTGGAAAGAGATGGAAACCAGTAATGTTCACTCTGTCCACATTTTGGAAACAATTTGATTTTTTTTTATGTGAACAACACTATGAAATTTTGGTATTTAAAACTGAGACTAAAAACAATATTTTTCAGACTTATAATACAGATATTAGAAGAATTGATGAGTGAATGAATGAATGAATGGTACTGAGTACTATCACAGAGACAGCAAAGCATTTTGCTACACCCTTGTGGTGCAAGGTAGCTACTGCAGCTTTTGCTTCCAAACTCTTTGAACACACTAATTTTATGTCTTCCAACAAAGTTATGGAAAACGTTTATTAGATTTGTTATAGTCATGCAGTGATTAATAGCTTTAACTCTTCAGAGCTGAAACCTTGCCTACTGCCAATTACAAGTCTGCAGTCTTGTATCTGTAACAATGTGCCAGTAACACTTTTCTTTGTCATAATAGCATACCTAATTGTGTAGCTAAGATAATTTGCTACAGAAGCAACTATTTTCTTAGTATTCTGTTTATCTGATGGTCATTGTACTGCCAAATTGTGCAGACTTTTATATGTTAATGTGCCAAATTTATTATTGTAACTGGCCATTAAACAGTTTCATTTGTCTGTGAGCAAACATTGTGTAACCGTTCATCACCTGTACTTATGTAAACACATCTTCTTTCATAGGTTTCTGTTGCAAATAGGCTAAACCACAAAGGGCATGCCTAGCTAACAAAATAAAAGCTTATACCCACATTGCTTTGTTTGCAATTTGTTTCACCAGATGTTTTACAGGGCACACCTGGCAGTTTGCCACACATATGTTACACTGAAGTGTGGTTTCCTCCACAGAAAACCAAACTTTTTTTCTGTGTATTTATATTATGTTTATATTTGGGTTTGATTTCCAAGGTACAGCATCAATCTCTATGAACTTTTTTCAGACTCAGTCCTGGTTAAGTGACTTGCTCAGTCACACATTAAGGCAATAGAAGCTGAGGGAATCAAACCTTTCACCACTGGACCACAGGAAACAGCTCATTAACAGATCTTTGATCCTGTATGTAAATTTAATTAACAAAGTAGAAGCTGATGAGTTACACATACTTCAGCTTCAAAGAGTGAGTAATTTCTAGTCCCATGCTGAGCGTGAGCTCATATGTGGAACACTCTATTAGAATGCATCATGAGATGGCGTTGTAACAATGTAATGTACTTTCCTTTGATGATGTATTAGAATGCATCATGAGATGGTGCTGTAACAATGTAATGTACTTTCCTTTGATGATGTATTAGAATGCATCATGAGATGGTGCTGTAACAATGTAATGTACTTTTCTGTGATGATGATACGAAACCAAAGTACCTACTATCAATGTCGGCACTAGTAATATGTTTAGCCAGTGTCATTGGAGAAGAATGGAATTAAAACTAATACTTAAAAAGTAAGGTAAACTTTTACCAGTGTCACATCCAACATTTTTAAAACTGTGTTAAGTAGGTAATTCCGCTAGCAATAAATGCTTCTCTTCGGGGATTACCTGGGAGCACTGTCCACTTAAGTGACTATACCAGATTCATGTGGTATCCAAATGTAGACTGAGGGGAAGTAAACCCATGAAGAAGCTTACTGACTGCTCATACTTTGCCACGCATAAAACCACCAACCCATCCCACAAAATCGGAACCCTCTGCTACTGCTCCCTTTGTGAATTGTTGAATGCATTGTGGTTGTCACTACATTTTTTTCACCAATCAACTAAGCATGGTGTGTGAAGTGCTTTTCTTACATTACACCAAATGCAATACATCAATAAAGGTTCTTCTATGTACTAAACCTATTTTTAAAACATTCCATCAGTGTTTCATCATCATCATCTTCTTTCGGCTGTTCCCATTAGGGGTCACCACAGCAGATCACCTGTTTCCATTTCTTCCTGTCCTCTTCATCTTGTTCTGTCACACCAACCACCTGCATGTCCTGAAAAGTAATAACTATGTTAAGCTGCTTAAAATATATATTTATATAATTTGAAAGAGCATACCAAAAGTAAGTAAACAGATTTATGAAAGAGGATACAAAAATCTGTCCATGCTCATACCCTTTCAAGACTAAAATTTATAACAGGAATAGCAAGCCTGGTTACAGGCTTGTAGTTTACTCTATATTTCTTTTTCCAACCAATCATCTATAGTTGTTTGGCACATAGTGGAAGCAACTGGTAGGTGCTTTGATGGCAACACCATGTATGAAAAAAATGAAAAATACAGGCATTGGCTTAGGCTGCCTTTTTAGTGTAATTCCAACACATTAATTGACTTTCATTACACACATGTGCATTCTCCATAGGATTGACATCTATCTGCAATTAAATTCATTGCTAGAGAAATACATTTTGTATTGACTAAAACTGTAAACTTAAACCACATGCACACACACACACACACACACACACACACACACACACACACACACACACACACACACACACACACACACGCATACACTATAACAGATAAGGTGCACATTTCTTTTCAGTGAAGGTAATTTTTTTTTAAGAGGCAAATGTTGAAAGATTTCAAAAATGCCAGATGATCACTTCCATCTTTCACTACCTTTATCATTCAGTTAAAAAGGTATTGCTCTATTATCATCTATAACTGAAATAACAGGCAAGGGTGGTTAGTTAGTGGTACATAGTAGGATGAATTGACAGAGGGCAGAGACTGCCATCTGCTGGATATAATGCAAATTGCAATTTGTAACCTATATTGTCTTTACATCATACATGAATTGGGAAACAATCTTCTGTTTTGAAACTGAATGTCAGTTCACAAAGCAATTTTATACTGCAGATTGCAGATTGTTTTAAATCTTGGACTTAAATTTGTGCCCACGGTAATACCGAGGGCTCATATAGTAAAAAATGTTTAGATTTGTTCGTAAGTTGTATTTAAGGAATCATTTTGCCATGCAGATAGAGGAAATGTGGAAATTAATAACATGATACAAGTTGAAAACGACTCTGATGACAGCTTTTTTCCATGTTGTGAAGATGTTGAAGAAATGTTTCAGGTTAATGAAAATGAAGATGAAACGGAAGTTTTAAATGCATACTGTCAAATGGATGTGTTTACTATTCCTGTTATAAATAATGCATTTCCCCATTTGATAATACACACATATCACATTTTTGTTCTATGATAGGTTTTGTGAAAATGTTTCAAAAAATAGAGATAAAATATGCTGCAATTTAACACTGAGAGAGTGGCAGGCATTAAAAATATTACAAAATAGAAAGGATTTAATAATAAAACTGGCAGATAAAGATAATAAAATTGCAGTCATGAATGTAGTATTATGGGTTGTGCATGGATCATCTGGAGAATGCTGAGGTGTATGAGAAATGTGACAGAAAAGTATATGAATAAGCCTTAGCTGGCTATGAAAAAATACTGGAAAGGAGTGTAAGGTTAGGCTATTTCACTGAAAAGGATATAAGAGACAGGTTGTTTAATAGAAACAGTGAAAAGGCTAGTTTTTTCTGCCTGCCTAAAATACAAAATAATTTAGAGAACTCCCCCTGGCAGGCCTATAATTTCGGCCTGCAAGTATTTCTTACATAACATAGGTTTGGTACTACATAAGGTATTGTTGCCTTATGTTCAAAAATCTCCTGTATATAGACAAGATAGTTTTGATCTCCTGAAAAAAAATGTTCCTATAGTTTGGAACAGAAACAAGTATTGGTTAGTACTCGATGTTAAAAGATTATATACAACAATCAAACATAAGGATGGAATAGAGGCCATTAAGTACTTTTTGGGTGATAGTCCTTTTTCTAATTTTATTGTTGATATGATAGATTTTTGTTTAAAAAAATAATTATTTTTACTTTAGTAACCAGATGTACAAGCAAACACAAGGTACAGCCATGCGGGCAGCTTTTGTCCCCATGTATGCTAATCTTTTTATGTCTTTTTTTGAGACTACTTTTCTATTTAAATTAGATTTCATGAAAAAATATGTTGATTTTTATTTTCGATACATAGATGATTTGATATTTGTATGTGAGGGTGGTTGGGAAGAAGATGAAAATGTTGTATTTGAGTTCCATCAGAATTCATTTGGTCTGTCTTTTGACGGCCTACAGAAAGGCGTGAAGGTTATATATTTGGAAGTCATTTTGGAAGAAAAGAAAAATGGAGGTATTACAACAAATATACAGAGAAAATTTGTTGATGGTAGTCAACACCTTCATGCCACCAGTTGCCATCCCCCCATGTATTGAAAGCTTTACCTTATGGGGAATTATTACAAATATCCAGGTTATGCAGTGAAAGGAACTTATTAGCAAAGTAGATAAAACAAACTATAAATATGTTTTTGAGAAGAAGGTACGATCCGGGTAATATACAAGAAGCCCAAACCAAGATATGGAATGTAACAGAGGAAACAAATATAAAGAGGGGAACAAACGGAACACATTGTATTAGTGAAAGAAACAATTTAAATAAACAGTATATTATGAATCCAGTATTATGAATCCAGTATATTATGTATCAGTTTATAATGTTAAAAGCCAAGAAATGGTAGAATTGATTGAATATTATTGGAAGTACTTAGTACAAGATACATTTTTGGCTAATATTCTCCCCAAAAAAACTTTTTTCTCTTGCACCAGAGGTAAAAACCTAAGGGACATGGTAGTACATGGCATGTTCAGTATGCCAACCATGGCAATAGGAAGACCTTTGTCAATTAAGGGAACTTCTAAGTGTGGTAAATGTAATATGTGTGCACATATTGTCAATACATTTCACAGCATGAATGGTATTAAATTTGAACCTAGAGGTACATTTTCTTGTGAAAGTAAAGGGGTTATATATGCTTTAAGTTTCCCATGTCACCTGTATTACATAGGGGAGACAAAAAGAAAGTTTTGTGTTAGATTTATGGAGCATATGAGAGAAATAAAAATTGTAAGGAAGATAAAATAATTGCTTCACATTTTAAAATGTTTTACAATAGTAATGTTAATTTGTTGCATGGCACTATTTTGGAAAAAAATAGAATGTATAGAAGGTAATGAAAATATATTGAAACAAAATTATTATATAAAGAAAGCATTTATATTTTAAAATATAAGACATTGGTTCCTAAGGGTTTAAATAATGGACCAAACTAGAAATGCTTGCTTTAAAAATAGGAATCTATTTTAGTAATTGTATAATTGATTAACTGAATATCAATTTGTATTGTAGTATAAAAGACAAGGCTTTTGTAGCCTTTTGTATTCCTTGAGGGTGGTAACACCGAGGCGCTAGAATAAACTAAACTTGTTTTACTACGTGTTTTTTTTCTTTATACTACAAGTAGCATTTGGATTTAAACCTTTATTTGGATCCAGGTTGTTCTGTTTGTTATTTATAGAGAAGGTGCAGTGGTCTATTGTTGTGGTCTTCTATGTACTAAACCTATTTTTCAAACATTCCATCAGTGTTTAATGAAAGAAAAGTAATAACTATGTTAAGCTGTTTAAAAATATATATTTATATAATT